>NC_133652.1:235492567-235793378 GCF_009905375.1 Apium graveolens
CGAAGTCAGTTAGTGCCTGGGCTTTTATAGCCGTGCGCGGCTTATACTTGAGATCGAACTCTCCCAACTCTATTGCCCACTTAATCAGTCTCCCACTTGCCTTGGGACTGTGAATGATGTTTCTCAGTGGCTGATTTGTTAGCACTTCAATCTGGTGAGCTTGAAAATAAGGACGCAGCTTTCTTGAAGCCATTACCAAGGCTGAAGCGAATTTTTCAATAGTTGAATAATTCAACTCAGCACCATGCAAGATTTTGCTGACATAGTATACGGGTTTCTGGACCTTCAGTTCCTCCTTAACCAATACCGCGCTCAAGGCGCTATCTGAAACAGCCAAGTACAAGAATAAAACTTCATTCAGAACTGGCTTGGCCAACAACGGGGCCTGGCCCATATATTTCTTTAATTCTTTAAATGCCTTCTGATTTTCCTCACTCCATACAAAGTCTTTAATGTTCTTTAGTGACTTGAAGAATGACAAGCACTTGTCTCCTGACTTGGAGATGAAGCGTCCTAGCGCAGCAACCCTTCCTGTGAGCTTCTGAACATCCTTGATAGTTTTTGGTGGTTCCATGTCCAGGATCGCCTTTATTTTATCGGGATTAGCCTCAATTCCTCTTTTTGAGACCATTAATCCCAAGAATTTTCTAGATCCTACTCCGAAAGCACACTTCGTAGGATTTAACATCATCTTGTGGTACCTCAGGACCTCAAAAGCTTCCCTTAAATGGGCTATATGATCAGTCTTTACTAGACTTTTGACTAACATGTCATCAACATAAACTTCCATAGTCTTACCAATAAGATCCTTAAAAATTCTATTCACCAACCTTTGATAGGTGGCTCCTGCATTCTTGAGACCAAACGCCATAACAAGATAACAATAAACACCAAAGTCAGTGATAAATGATACCTTTGGAATGTCATCCTTATGCATTTTGATCTGGTTGTATCCGCTAAATCCATCCATGAAACTCAGCATCTCATGTCCAGCAGTGGCATCAATCAAAGTATCAATTCTAGGCAGCGGAAAACAGTCTTTGGGGCATGCATCATTCAGATCAGTGAAGTCTATACACATCCTCCACTTTCCATTAGCCTTCTTCACCATTACAGGGTTTGCTAACCACTCTGGAAATTAAATCTCCTCAATGAAACCAGCCTCTAAGAGCTTTTCTACTTCCTGTTTTATAGCCTCTTGTCTTTTCGGGGCAAAATTTCTTTTCTTTTGTTTCACTGTCTTCCGGCTTGGATCCACGTTTAGCTTGTGAGTAATTAACTCCGGGTCTATGTCTGGCAAATCAGCTGCTGACCATGCAAACACATCACTATTTTCTTGCAAAAATTTCACTAACTTCCCTCTAAGGGGCTCCTCTAATGTGGCTCCAATGAAAGTCATCCTCTCAGGATTCTTGGGGTCTAAAGGAACCGAAATCAATTCTTCTGCTGGCCTTCCTCTATTCTCATCATTTTCTCGAACATCCATATCTTCAATAGGAAGAACCTGCCCCCCGACTCCATATGCCCTCAAAGAGGCCACATAACAGCTTCTAGCCATTTTTTGATCTCCTCTCTCTTCTCCAATCCCGTTTCGGGTGGGAAACTTCATGACTGAATGGTAGGAAGAGGGGACTGCCTTGAAGGCATGTATCCCTGTTCTCTCCATGATAGCATTATAAGTTGAACTAGCTTTTACCACCATGAAATCCAGCATCTGCGTTGCTTGCCTTGGCTCCGTACCTATGGTGGTTGGCAATTTGATTATCCCTTCCACAGGACATTCTACTCCAGCAAATCCATATATCGGCATGTCGGTTGGTGTCAACTGGGAGTCGTTATACCCCATCCTTAGAAAGGTGTCATGGAGCAAGATATCCACAGAAGCACCATTATCCACAAGGACCCTCTTAACCGGGCTATTTCCTATTATCGGTGTTATGACCAGCGGGTCGTCATGGGGAAACTTCACACCCTCTAGGTCGGAATCATCAAAAGCCAATGTTACTTCTGTCCTGGCCCTCTTCGGGGCTTCTCCAACAATATGCATAACCTCCCTAGTATATGCCTTTCTGGAATTTTTGGACAATCCAGCAGCAGTTGGACCTCCAAAGATCATGTTTATCACTGGCCCTCGAGGGCGTCGCGGTCCTCCAAAAATTGCATTTATAACCGGCCCTCTAGGTTGGGGATTCCGCCCCTGATCGTCTTGGTCCCTCCTACGATCTTCAAAGTTCTTCCTTCCATTATTGTTTCTGTCCCCTCCATCTCCAGTATACTTGTTCAATCTTCCTTTTCGAATCAAAAACTCAATTTCATCTTTCAATTGCCTACACTCATCAGTGTCATGGCCAACATCTTTGTGAAACCTGCAATACTTGCCCTTATCTAGCTTGGCGGGATCAGCCTTCAAGGGCTTAGGCCAGCGAATATCTCTGTCTTTCTCAATCTCCATCAAAATCTGACTTCTGGGAGCATTTAGCTTAGCGTATTCAGTGAACTTTTGCCCAGGTCCACCCTTCTTGGGGGTTGAATCAGGGTTTTGTTCGGTTCTAGGATATTTGTCCTTAGCGATATACTCCAGATCAGTTTTTCGTTTCTTGCCTCCAGTGGGCTCATTACTTACTACGGTCTTCCTCATGCTTTCCTCAACCTTGATATACTTCCCTGCCCTCTCTTGGAGTTGCAACATGTTTTCAGGGGGACGTTTGGCCAAGGACATCTTAAAAAACTCATCCCTGGTTCCTTGTTGCAGTGCTATCATGGCTACCTTATCATCAAGGTCTGGGACTTTTAAAGCCTCCTTTGTAAAACGATTCAGGTAATCTCTCAAGGATTCCTTAGCTCCCTGCACAAGACTCATAAGAGATGCCGAACTTTTCTCATGGACTCTTCCACTGATGAATTGCTTAATAAAAGCCTGACTTAATTCTCTGAACGATCCAATAGAATTTGGGGGCAGGCGACTGTACCATCTTTGAGCCATACCCGACAGGGTTTGAGGGAAAACCCGACACTTTATAGCATCATTCACGGGTTGCAGCAGCAGTGCATTAGAGAATGTCCTAACATGATTAGCGGGGTCTCCCGTGCCATCATAGGCTTTGATAGTGGGCATCTTGAATTTCCTTGAGATATGGGCATTCATTATCTCTTCTGTGAAGGGTGGAGTTGGATCATCAGGATCTCCAAGGGGAAGGAGATTGCTTGGATCAGTTCTTGGGACAAAAGCCCTTCTTCTTACCGGACCATCCAGGTCTATGACAGGAGGAGGATTTCTCCCCCTAGGAGGTATCTGGGGTTTGGTGGCCTGGTGAGCCTCCAAATCACGCCTCAGCCTTTGGATTTCAGCCTCATGAGCCCTGATCCTTTCCTGCACTTCTTGGGGATTCGCCCCTGGGGTGCTTTGGGGGCGTTGCCTTCCATCGGCCATTGGCTCTTTTCCAGGATGCCTCCTTCTCGGGGCCACTTCATCATCCGAAGATTCGGAGTCTCTCTCAGTATAAGGACCAGAAAATTCCCGATCCTCAGGAATAGGACCCAAACCTCGTATATAGGGGGGTGACTGCCCTCGTGCTTCGTCTCGCCCAGCATATCCGCTTCCTCCAACCTCAGGGCGAAGGGGCATCCCATAAGGGGGGTTAGTAGTAACAACAGTTGAATATTCATACCCGACGGGTCGAGAATTCACAGGTATATGTACTTGTTGAACTTGAGGATTCGTACCTTGAATAGTCGGGGGAGTTGTCCCTTGTGGCTGAGGTTGAGTTGCCCCTGTCTGGGCTTCCCCCTGAGTAGATGCATAAGTTGAATGGGGAGGAACCTCCACGGTTGATGAAATCACCTGGGTTGTCTCTGATGGTGTTCCTTCCTCTAGAGCTCCAATTGTTCTCTGTGTTCTCGCCATGGTTGTTGTTGCGTTTTCCCACAGACGGCGCCAAATGTTATGGATAAAAAACTAAGGTTATTATTTGCTGTATTTATTACTAAGATTCGGGAGCTCAAGGCCTTTAATGGCTGCTCTCGTCCTTCGTGGCTCGATCTGCCTTTACGAGATGCCTACGTATCTCTGTGAATTAGAGAATCAAGCCAAAAAACGTAGTTCTGATTTGTGGGGTGAGACCCCTTATATAGATGTTGGGAGTCCTTGAATTGGACTTGGTATAGGAGACCTGGTGGACAAGTCTCATAATTAGAATAGACTTAGGAGTCCTAGGAAGTAGGAAGCTGATTCCTTATCCTTTTAGGTCCCCTTGAGGCTAATCTATAAGGATTTATATCCTTATCGGGACTCTTCTCAATAGCTGATTTTTCCCTTATTAATTAATTACGAAATTAATTAATAATCAGGGCTTTTAGGCCTTTTTTATTCCACCAGGCCTGATCTGGTCCGTCAGGCTTAACCTTTCTGGTCTGAATATCATACATCTTCTTATTGGGCCTAGCAGCCCATTAATCATAAAATCAGGACTTATTTATCCCTATCAATATTGATGCACCAAAAAAACATAATCGTGAAATGCAAAGAAAACTACATAAACTATTGCTTGGTAAAACACGTGAATATAAATGAAAGGATTTTCTTCTCCAAAATATTTAAAGTGTTAAGAAAAATATATACTTAAATTTTTAATGGTTACATGTGTTCTTATGGATCATAAGTCTCCGTAACAATCGACAAACTTTGTTTAGTGGTATAACATGTACACCTCATTTATATTGCTTAACATGTATAGGTACTCACAAAAATGTTGCATTTGAATGAGCCATAACAATTTGGTAGACTCTCTTTATCATGCAGAATTTAATGGTCAGTTGTCATTTTGCAAATATTTGACAATCCCTAACATGTCCAATGATGCAGAAGATAATATGCGTGTTCAAGTAGAGGACCAACAACTGGCTAATATAGTTTAATTCAGTAGACTAATGAGAAGGTACATCATGATAGATTAACTATCATGGAGTAGTGCCTAACAAAATGACATTTGAAGCCTTAGATTTTGATAGGGATAAATAAATCCTTATTGTATAATTAAATATTGCAAGGTGTAGGGCTGCTAGGCCCAATAAGAAGATGTATGACATTCGGACCAAGAACGTCAACACATTGATCAGGCCTGATGGACCAGATCAGGCCTGATGGAACAAAGAAGGCCCAAAAGCCCTGATTATTTATTAATTTCATAATTAATAAATAAAGGAGGAAAACAGCTATTAAGATAAGTCCTAGTGGGGATATAAATCCTTGTAGATTGGCCTCAAGGGGACCTAAAAGGATAAGGAATCAGTTTCCTACTATCTAGGACTCCAACGTCCATTCTAATTATGAGACTTGCCCACCAAGTCTCCTATACCAAGTCCAATTCAAGGACTCTCAACATCTATATAAGGGGTCTCGCCCCACAAATCAGAACTACGTTTTTTGGCTTGATTCTCTAATTCACAGAGATACGTAGGCATCTCGTAAAGGCAGAATTAAGCTACGAAACACGAGAGCAGCGATTAAAGGCCTTGAGCTCCCGAATCTTAGTAATAAATACAACAAATAATAACCTTAATTTTTTATCCATAACATTTGGCGCCGTCTGTGGGAAGTGAACAACAACCATGGCGAGAACACGGAGAACAACTAGCGCTCTGGAGGAGGGAACACCATCAGGGACAACTGAGGTGATTTCGTCAACCGTGGAGATTCCTCCCCACTCAACTTATGCATCTACTCAAGCGGAAACCCAGATAGGGGCAACTCAACCTCAGCCACAAGGGACGACTCCCCCGACTATTCAAGGAAGTGGATATGCTGGGCGAAGTGAAGCACGAGGGCAATCACCCCCTTATATACGAGGTTTGGCTCCTATCCCTGAGGATCGGGAATTTTCTGGTCCTTACACTGAGAGAGATTCCGAATCTTCGGATGATGAAGTGGCCCCAAGAAGGAGACGTCCAGGCAAGGAGCCGATGGCCGATGGAAGGCAACGCCCTCGAAGCACCCAAGGGGCGAATCCCCAGGAAGTGCAGGAAAGGATAAGGGCTCATGAGGCTGAGATCCAAAGGCTGAGGCGTGACTTGGAAGCTCACCAGGCCACCAGACCCCAGATACCTCCTAGGGGGAGAAATCCTCCTCCTGTCATAGACCTGGATGGTCCGGTACGAAGAAGGGCTGTCTTCCCAAGAACTGATCCAAGCAATCTCCTTCCCCTTGGAGATCCTGATGATCCAACTCCACCTTTCACAGAAAAAATAATGAATGCCCATATCTCAAGGAAATTCAAGATGCCCACTATCAAAGCCTATGATGGCACCGGAGACCCCGCTAACCATGTCAGGACATTCTCTAATGCACTGCTGCTGCAACCCGTGAATGACGCTATTAAGTGTCGGGCCTTCCCTCAAACCCTGTCGGGTATGGCTCAAAGATGGTACAGTCGCTTACCCCCAAACTCTATTGGATCGTTCAGAGAGTTAAGTCAGGCTTTTATTAAGCAATTCATCAGCGGGAGAGTCCATAAGAAAAGTTCAGCATCTCTTATGAGTATTGTGCAGGGAGCTAAGGAATCCTTGAGAGATTACCTGAATCGTTTCACAAAAGAGGCTTTAAAAGTCCCGGACCTTGATGATAAGGTAGCCATGATAGCACTGCAACAAGGAACTAGGGACGAGTTTTTCAAGATGTCATTGGCCAAACGTCCCCCTGAAAGCATGTTGCAGCTCCAAGAGAGGGCAGGGAAGTATATCAAGGTTGAAGAAAGTATGAGGAAGACCGTAATAAGTAATGAGCCCACTGGAGGCAAGAAGCGGAAAACTGATCTAGAATATATTGCAAAGGACAAATATCCTAGAAACCGAACAAAACCCTGATTCAACCCCCAAGAAGGGAGGACCTGGGAAAAAGTTCACTGAATACGCTAAGCTGAATGCTCCTAGAAGTCAAATTTTGATGGAGATTGGGAAAGATAGAGATATTCGATGGCCTAAGCCCTTGAAGGCTGATCCCGCCAAGCTAGATAAGAGCAAGTATTGCAGGTTTCACAAGGATGTTGGCCATGACACCGATGAGTGTAGGCAATTGAAAGATGAAATTGAGTTTTTGATTCGAAAAGGAAGATTGAACAAGTATACTGGAGATGGAGGGGACAAAAATAATAGTGGAAGGAAGAATTTTGAAGATCGTAGGAGGGACCAAGACGATCAGGGGCGGAATCCCCAACCTAGAGGACCGGTTATAAATGTAATTTTTGGAGGACCACGACGCCCTCGAGGACCTGTGATAAACACGATCTTTGGAGGTCCGACTGCTGCTGGATTGTCCAAAAATTCAAGAAAGGCATATACTAGAGAGGTTATGCATATTGTTGGAGAAGCCCCGAAGAGGGCCAGGACAGAAGTAACATTGGCTTTTAATGATTCTGACCTAGAGGGCGTAAAGTTTCCTCATGACGACCCGTTGGTCATAACACCAATAATAGGAAATAGCCCGGTTAAGAGGGTTCTTGTGGATAATGGTGCTTCTGTGGATATATTGCTCCACGACGCCTTTCTAAGGATGGGGTATAATGATTCCCAGTTGACACCAACCGACATGCCAATATATGGATTTGCTGGAGTAGAATGTCCTGTGGAAGGAATAATCAAACTGCCAACCACCATAGGTACGGAACCAAGACAAGCAACGCAGATGTTGGATTTCGTGGTAGTAAAGGCTAGTTCAACTTATAATGCTATCATGGGGAGAACAGGGATATATGCCTTTAAGGCAGTCCCCTCTTCCTACCATTCAGTTATGAAGTTTCCCACCCGAAACGGGATTGGAGAGGAGAAAGGAGATCAAAAAATGGCTAGAAGCTGTTATGTGGCCTCTTTGAGGGCAGATGGAGTCGGGGGGCAGGTTCTTCCTATTGAAGATATGGATGTCCGAGAAAATGATGAGAAGAGAGGAAAGCCAGCAGAAGACTTGGTTTCGGTTCCTTTAGACCCCGAGAATCCTGAGAGGATGACTTTCATTGGAGCCACACTAGAGGAGCCCCTTAGAGGGAAGTTGGTGAAATTTTTGCAAGAAAATAGTGATGTATTTGCATGGTCAGCAGCTGATATGCCAGGCATAGACCCAGAGTTGATTACTCACAAGCTAAACGTGGATCCAAGCCGGAAGACAGTGAAACAAAAGAAAAGAAATTTTGCCCCGGAAAGACAAGAGGCTATAAAACAGGAAGTAGAGAAGCTCCTAGAGGCTGGTTTCATTGAGGAGATTCAATTTCCGGAGTGGTTAGCAAACCCTGTAATGGTGAAGAAGGCTAATGGAAAGTGGAGGATGTGTATAGACTTCACTGATCTGAATGATGCATGCCCTAAAGACTGTTTTCCATTGCCAAGGATTGATACTTTGATTGATGCCACTGCTGGGCATGAGATGCTGAGTTTCATGGATGGATTTAGCGGATATAATCAGATTAAGATGCACAAGGATGACATTCTAAAGGTATCATTTATCACTGACTTTGGTGTTTATTGTTATCTTGTTATGGCGTTTGGTCTTAAGAATGCGGGAGCCACCTATCAAAGGTTGGTAAATAAAATTTTTAAGGATCTTATTGGTAAGACTATGGAAGTCTATGTTGATGACATGTTAGTTAAGAGTCTAGTAAAGACTGATCATATAACCCATTTGAGGGAAGCTTTTGAGATCCTGAGGTACCACAAGATGATGTTGAATCCTACGAAGTGCGCTTTCGGAGTAGGATCTGGAAAATTCTTGGGATTAATGGTCTCAAAGAGAGGAATTGAGGCTAACCCCGATAAAATAAAGGCAATCCTGGACATGGAACCACCAAAAACTGTCAAGGATGTTCAGAAGCTCACAGGAAGGGTCGCTGCGCTAGGGCGATTCATCTCCAAGTCAGGAGACAAGTGCTTGTCATTCTTCAAGTCACTAAAGAATATCAAAGACTTTGTATGGAATGAGGAAAGCCAGAAGGCATTCGAAGAGTTAAAGAAGTATATGGCTCAGGCCCCGTTGTTGGCCAAACCATCTTTGAATGAAGTTTTATTCTTATACTTGGCCATTTCAGAGAGCGCCTTGAGCGCGGTGTTGGTTAAGGAGGAGCTAAAAGTCCAGAAACCCGTATATTATGTCAGCAAAATTCTGCATGGTGTTGAATTGAATTATTCAACTATTGAGAAATTTGCTTTAGCCTTGGTAATGGCTTCAAGAAAACTGCGTCCTTACTTTCAAGCTCATCAGATTGAGGTGCTAACGAATCAACCACTGAGAAATATCATTCACAGTCCCAAGGCAAGTGGGAAATTGATTAAGTGGGCAATAGAGTTGGGAGAGTTCGATCTCAAGTATATGCCACGTACGGCCATAAAAGCCTAGGCACTAGCTGACTTCGTGGTGGAACGTACCATACCCAACCAAGAAGTCGGGGGGCAGGAAGATACCATACCTCAAGACAAGGGAGTCGATAATGGGGACAGAGAGAAGGATTATAAGGAGAAAGAATATTGGGTTCTCTATTTTGATGGAGCATCAAAAACAAATTCCAGTGGAGCAGGGTTGGTTTTGCAAAGCCCTGATGGATTCTTAATTGAGTATGCTATGAAGCTAGACTTCCCAACCACAAACAATGAGGCAGAGTATGAAGCCCTGATTGCTGGCCTTGGTCTAGCTGGGACACTTAGAGTCAAAAACTTAAAGGTCCGTGGAGACTCGAAGCTGATCATATCCCAGGTAAAGGGAGAATTTGAGGCAAGGGATGATACGATGGCTAAGTATGTCTTCCTAGTAAGGGTTGTGATGACCCAATTTAATGAATGTCATGTTGAACACATTCCAAGGGAAGAAAATGCTAAGGCAGATGCGCTATCAAAGTTTGGTTCATCTGAGATAAAAGAAAGTTCGGGAAGTGTGTACTTCCGTGTTTTGAAGATACGAAGCATAGATGTTAAGCTTGTGGCTCCCATAGGTCTGGGGACGTCATGGATTGATCCTATCAAGGCTCACATTCAAACCGGTTGGTTGCCAAGTGATACAACTGAAGCACGGAAGTTAACTGTTCGAGCACTAAGGTACTCTTTGATAGATGGGATTCTTTACAAAAGATCTTTTGTGGTTCCCTACTTGAGGTGTCTCAGGCCCGATGAGGCACGATTGGCTCTTGAAGAAGTGCATGAAGGTATTTCTGGACAACACTTGGGGGGCAGGGCCTTGGCTCATAAGATAACTCGTCTAGGCTTTTATTGGCTGGAAATGATGGCTAATGCCAAAGAATATGTGAAGAAGTGCGACCGCTGTCAGAAGCATGCACCTGTTGTTAGACAACCTCCCGAGATGCTGACATCTATCAACTCGCCTATTCCCTTTGCTATGTGGGGGATGGATATTCTAGGGCCTTTCCCTATGGCCACGACACAAAGGAAGTTCCTGATTGTAGGCATTGATTATTTCACTAAATGGATTGAAGCCAAACCCTTGGCCAAAATCACACCTAAACAGGTTGCACAATTCCTGTGGGAAAACATTATATGCCGATATGGAATTCCCCGTGTCCTAGTCACCGACAATGGAACGTAGTTTAACAATGAGGAATTCAAGAAGTATTGTGAAGAAAATGAAATTGAGTTACGGTTCACCTCTGTGGCTCACCCACAAGCCAATGGGCAAGCAGAAGTAGCAAATCGAATAATCCTGGATGGACTAAAGAAGAGGATCGAGAAGTCAAGAAATAATTGGGTGGATGAGATACTGTTAGGAATATGTGTATCAGTTTGATGATAAGTTAAACAAAACACTTAAGTAGAAATCTAGTGATTGTAGCCTCAACGGATAAGACCATCTTGGCTATCCGTTGAAGGAGTAGCTTTACTTAGCAATAAGTTTAGTATTGTAGCACATTTCATTCTCTGGTTTCAAGTTGTAATTCTTAGATGTTGTAGGAAATAATCAGTCATGTTGACTACTAATAGATATACAAATAGGAGGGCTAATTGTAAATATTTCATGCCTTGTAATTTTGTATAAGTAAAGAAGTATCAACGGATATTGAAGACCTTTAACGGATAAGAAACAAAGCTTCAACGGGTGTCTCTAATGCTTCAACGGATAATATCCATCAACGGATAAGTGCTTCAACGGATAAAGACTTCAACTGATAATGCATCAACGGATAAAGCTTCAACGGATAAAGCCTCAATGGATAAGGCATCAACGGATGAAAGCTTCAACGGATGCTTGGTTCATTAGCAGTTGATAGTGACAATTCACAAGCTGACAGAGGCACATGGGTTGACAGAGACAAACTGGAATGTGGAAGCCTCTAGGAGGAATCAAGAAAATGCAGCATTCCCATTCTGATGCAAACAAGGAAGTATTCAAAGATTCACAGATTATCCTAGATTGCATTGGATAGAGAAATGAAGAAGAAACATGTGAAGAATCCTTTCAATTGTATTTTACAGTTTTGTCTTCACTTGTAAACTTGGTGTTATATAAACCAAGTAGCAGCTAGTAATTAGATGTGAATTTTCCTGAGCTGTTTAGAAATATCAAGAGAGAAAATCATCTAGTTTGTACTAGGAAGCAGCTGTGATTTAATTCTTTGAATCACAGATTTTCTGAAATAACACATCTCTGGTGGAACAACAAATCCACCAGAATTTTTTTTAAGTTCTTTGTGTTCTTTACATTTGTATTTGAATATATATCTGTCTGCATCAGCTTCAAGCAATTCACACACATTTGTTCACTTAAACACTTAGCCTTAGAAACTGCTCAAAACTTGAAAAAGTTTTGAGATTTACATTCAACCCCCCTTCTGTAAATCTCATTGTTAGTCCACTGGGAATAACAATTGGTATCAGAGCAAGCTCTTAACATACAAAGAGTTTAAAGATCTATTTTGCTAACATCATGAGTGCACAGAAGAATCCTCCTGCTACCATCATGAGTAGGAAGGATATTGGTATAAAGATCCCAGTCCTGGAAAAAGATAATTATCATCACTGGAAAGTGAAGATGCATTTACATCTTCTTTCTCAAGATGAAAGCTACATCAACTGTATTGAAAATGGTCCTCACATCCCTCACAAAGTAGCCACAGCTGCTACTGCAACAGTTGTTGTTGGACAGTCCATTCCCAAGCCAAAAGCAGAATGGACTATTGAAGACATGGAAGAAATCCGCAAGGACAAGAAAGCCATGAACATTTTGTTTAATGGCTTAGATCAAGATATGTTTGACAATGTCATCAATAGCTAAACTGCAAAGGAAGTTTGGGATACTGTACAAATCATCTGTGAAGGTACTGAGCAGGTTAGAGAGAACAAGATGCAGCTTCTTATTCAACAGTATGAATACTTTCACTTTGAAGAAGGTGAATCATTAAATGATACCTTCAACAGATTTCAGAAACTGTTTAATGGATTGAAGCTGTATGGTAGAGTGTACCAAGTCAAGGATTCCAACTTAAAATTTCTTAGGTCCCTACCAAAGGAATGGAAGCCCATGACTGTCTCTTTAAGAAATTCTCAAGATTATAAGAACTTCACACTTGAAAGATTATATGGAATTCTGAAGACTTATGAACTTGAAATGGAGCAGGATGAGCTGTTGGAAAAGGGAAAAAGAAAAGGAGGAACAGTTGCTCTTGTAGCTGACAGTGAGAAGATGGAAGCCATGAATGAGGAGAAGATAATGCCAAGTCTCAAAATTGGCACAAGCAAATCAGAATCAAGCAAGGGTAAAGAGCAAGCAGCTGAGGATGAAGACAATTCCAGTCAGGATGACTCTGATGATGTTGATGAACATCTCTGGCTTTTCTGTCCAGGAGGTTTGCAAAGATGAAGTTCAGAAAAAATACAAAGTTCACTAAGCCAAACAAAGACATGGTGGACAAATCAAAGTTCAAATGTTACAACTGTGGCATTAGTGGACACTTTGCAAGTGAGTGTAGAAAGCCAACTTCTGATAAAAAGAAATTTGAGCAAGTTGATTACAAAAAGAAGTATTTTGATTTACTCAAACAAAAGGAAAGAGCTTTTCTCACTCAAGATGATTGGGCAGCAGATGGGGTCAATGAAGATGACGATATGGAATATGTCAACCTAGCCCTGATGGCCAATTTTGATGAAAATGAAACTAGTTCATCAAGCAACCAGGTAATTACTATTGATCTCTCTCAGCTTTCTAAACATGAATACAATGAAGCCATAAATGATATGTCCAATGAATTATATCATTTGCGTGTTTCCCTTAAATCACTAGCAAAAGAAAACACTAGGATCAAGGAGAATAATGTGTTTTTAAATGATAGGAATGTTGTGTTAGAGGATCAGGTAATTGAGCTTGAAAAGATAAAACTTAAATGCTTGACTGTTGAGAGTGAACTAGCAGAAGCTGTTAAGAAAGTAGAAATTCTTTCTAAACAGTTAGAAAGTGAGCAAGAGGTAATCAAGGCCTGGAAAACATCTAGGGATGTTAGTGTTCATATTGCAAAGGTTCAGGGAATTGAATCATTCTGTGAGGATGCCTGGAAGAAAAACAAAAAGGAGTTAGAATTAATTGATGGATTGTTAACGGATGTGGAATCAACGGATGATGAAAGTTATCCGTTGAAGGAAGAAAAGGAGATCCGTTGAAGGCTCATCAATTAAAACAGGCAAGTTCTTTTAAAAATAAAAACCTCAATAAAAAGAATGATTCAACTCTCAAGAACTTTGTCAAAGAAGGAGCTAGCACATCCAGAGATGTCAGTAAGGTGAATATCGGACACATGACTTTAGATCAGCTAAAAGATAGGCTTAAGTTGGTTGAGGATAAGAAGGAAACTAAAAGAAAATCTAAAAGAAATGGGAAGGTAGGGATTAATAAACATAACAATTACACACCTGATAGGTATGCTCCTAGAAAAAGCTGTGTGCATTGTAAAAGTGTTAATCACCTTTCTGATAATTGCAAATCTGTTAAAAATGCTCCCATGCCTTCAAATCCCTCCATGCCTAACATGTCTATGTCACCTCTGCATGTTATGCCTGTTATGTCTCACCAGAATCCCCATGCACATTTTGCAAACATGCCATATATTAATAATCCTTATTTTACTGCATTTAGTATGCCTCAAATGCCATACAATATGCCTATGTGGAATAACATGTTTGCACAACCTATGCCTTATCAAATTCAATCAAATGTGTTAAATGATTCTGTGACTAACCCTACACTTCAACCAACCACATCTGAGACCAAGGTTGACCCAAAGTTACCTAAGTCAAAAGATGCAGGAGGAATGAAGTCTAGGAAAAAGACTAACAAGGCTGGACCCAAGGAAACTTGGGTACCAAAATCAACTTGATTGATTTTGTTGTGTGCAGGGACAAAGAAGGAATCTATGGTACTTGGACAGTGGTTGTTCAAGACACATGACAGGAGATTTCACCCTGCTCACAGAGTTTAAGAAGAGAGCTGGCCCTAGCATAACCTTTGGAGATGACAACAAAGGATTCACTATGGGATATGGCTTGATTTCAAAAGAAAATGTCATCATTGATAAAGTTGCATTGGTTGATGGTCTCAAACACAATTTATTGAGCATCAGTCAACTATGTGCCAGAGGGAATATTGTTTCCTTCAATTCTGAAGCCTATATTATCACAAGTAAGAAGGACAATAAAGTGGTTCTAACTGGAGTTAGAAAAGGGAATGTGTACTTAGCTGATTTCAACTCTACAGATGCAGAATCCATTACTTGTCTTCTCAGCAAAGCAAGTCCAGTTGAAAGTTGGCTATGGCACAAGAAGCTGTCCCATTTGAATTTCAAGACAATATATGATCTAGTCAAAAAGAACTTAGTTAGAGGAATGCCTCTAGTGGAATTCACAAGGGATGGACTGTGTGATGCTTGTCAGAAAGGAAAGCAAAAGAAAGTATCATTCAGTAAGAAGCTTGAATCTGCAATTGATGAACCACTACAACTTCTACACATGGATCTTTTTGGACCAGTCAATGTATTGTCAATTTCAAGGAAAAGATATTGCCTAGTGATTGTAGATGATTTCTCAAAGTTTTCATGGGTTTATTTTCTTGGATCAAAGGATAAAGCTAGTGAAATCATCATCAATCATATCAAGCAAGTCAACAATCATCCTGATTTCAAAGTAAGGAATATTAGGAGTGACAATGGAACTGAGTTCAAGAATTCAACCATGAAGTTGTTCTGTGAAGAAAGTGGGATCATTCATGAGTTCTCAGCTCCAAGGACTCCACAACAAAATGGTGTGGTGGAAAGGAAGAACAGATCACTAATTGAAGCTGCAAGGACAATGCTTGAAGAGTCAAAACTCCCAACTTATTTTTGGGCTGAGGCTGTTAACTGTGCATGTTACACTCAGAACATTTCTCTAATCAATCAAGCAAAAGGCATGACTCCCTATCAATTATTCAAGAGAAGAAAACCAACTTTAAACTTTCTACATGTCTTTGGTTGCAAATGCTACATCTTAAGGAATCAATCTGATCACAAAGGGAAGTTTGATGCAAAGGCTGATGAAGGAATATTTGTTGGTTATTCTGCTGGAATGGTTGAAAGTCATATAGGGTCTACAATCTAAGAACCAACATTGTCATGGAATTTGTACATGTTGTGTTTGATGATAAAAAGATTGATGGACTAACAGATGAAGGACATCATGAAGGACTCAAATTTGGCAATATTGAGATAAATTGTGATGATGGTGAAGATGAGAATGATGAAGAAGGCATCTCAAGAGGGATTCAAAATCTGCCTTTGGATAATGCACAGAATGCTGCATCCGTTGAAAGTCATAGCTCAGCTTCCGTTGAAAGAAGCAATGCAGCATCCGTTGAAAGACAAAGTGCATCATCCGTTGAAGTTTGTAATGAAGCATCCATTGATCACAGTCTGTCAATGGATAATCAATTCACTTCATCACTTGACAGAACTCCCAATTCTTCTCAAAGGATCAGCAACTTAAGGGGAGTGTCAACCAATCAATATTCTACCTCACATCATGACAATACTGAGGCAACCTCATCTAGAGCTAATCTACCATCTCAAAGGAAATGGACCAAGAATCACCCTTTTGAACTGATCATTGGTGATGCCACATCTAAAGTGCAAACTAGAAGGGCTACTCAAGATGAATGTCTGTACAGTAGCTTTCTATCACAAGAGGAACCTAAGAGAGTAGAAGAAGCTCTTTTGGACCCAGATTGGATTTTAGCAATGCAAGAGGAGCTAAACCAATTTGAGAGAAACAAAGTATGGAAGCTGGTACCCAAGCCAAAGAACAAGAGTTCTATTGACACAAAATGGGTATTCAGAAACAAGATGGATGAAAATGGCATTGTCATAAGGAATAAAGCCAGATTGGTTGCTAAAGGCTATTCTCAACAAGAGGGAATAGATTTTGATGAAACATTTGCTCCAGTTGCCAGACTTGAAGCCATCAGAATCTTTCTAGCCTATGCAGCTAATGCCAATTTCAAAGTCTATCAAATGGATGTCAAGAGTGCATTTCTAAATGGGGAATTAGAGGAAGAAGTTTATGTAAGCCAACCTCCAGGATTTGAAGATCCAAATTTTCCAGACTATGTGTATTATCTGTTGAAAGCACTCTATGGACTAAAGCAAGCACCTAGAGCCTGGTATGAGACTTTGTCAAAATTCCTTCTAGATAATCACTTCACAAGAGGTACTGTTGACAAAACTCTCTTCTTTAGAAATGTTAATGGCTCTAAAATACTTGTTCAAATTTATGTAGATGATATTATATTTGGATCTACAGATGATAAGCTTTGTGAAAAGTTTGCTAAGTTAATGCAAAGTAAATATGAAATGGGGTTAAATATCAAAGTGGTCATTCAACTGAACGTCATATATCGGTTTAATCATCAAAGTTAACGGGGTATCATTTGAATCACTAAAGTCATAATAAATATCATACAGATAACTCAAAATATGTGTTCGAGAATTAAAATTTATTTTATAGAGTTCTATAAATTTTTCTTCAATCCTATTACAACCAAATGAAAATGTATGAATTTTAGTATTTTCTATAATATAATAATTTTTTTTAAAATTTATCTACTATTTCTTTTTAATTTTGTAGTCATTTTATTTATTTAAATAAAAATAATTACTAGATAAATTTTTAAAAATCTCAAAAAATCATCTAAAATACTATGAATTCATAACTTTTCATTTGGTTCTAATAAGATTTAAAAAAAATGTTTAGAACTCTATAAAATAAATTTTAATTCTCGAGCACATATTTTGAGGTATCTGTTTGATATATATTATTACTTTAATGATCCAAATGATATCCCGTTAAGTTTAATGATTAAATTGATATATGACCTTTAGTTGAGTGACCACTTTGATATTTAACCCATATGAAATGAGCATGATGGGAGAGCTAACTTATTTTCTTGGTTTACTAGTTAAACAAGTTAGTGATGGAATTTTCATTAGTCAAACTAAATACATTTATGATCTTTTAAAGAAGTTTGACTTAATGGATTGTTCAACTGCAAAAACTCCCATGGCCACTGCCACCAAGCTTGAATTAAACAAGGCTGAAAAGTCTGTGGATATTTCAAGTTATAGAGGCATGGTTGGCTCACTTTTATATTTAATTGCTAGTAGACCTGATATAATATTTTCTACATGTCTCTGTGCTAGATTTCAAGCTGACCCTAAAGAATCTCACTTAGTGGCTATTAAAAGAATTTTCAGATATCTCAGAGGGACTCCAAATCTAGGAATTTGGTACCCTAGAGAGTCTGGTTTTGATCTAATTGGCTACTCAGATGCAGATTATGCAGGCTGCAAAATAGACAGGAAAAGCACAACCGGTACCTATCAATTTCTAGGGAACAAGCTTGTGTCATGGTTCAGCAAGAAGCAGAATTATGTTTCCACATCAACAGCTGAAGCTGAGTACATTGCTGCTGGTAGTTGCTGTGCACAGATACTATGGATGAGGAATCAACTATTTGACTATGGTCTGACTGTTGACAAAATTCCAATATTCTGTGACAACACAAGTGCTATTGCCATTACTGAAAATCCAGTGCAGCACTCAAGAACCAAGCACATTGATATCAAGTACCACTTCATTAGGGAACATGTGATGAAAGGTACAGTGGAACTTCATTTTGTTCCAAGTGAAAAGCAGATTGCAGACATATTTACCAAACCACTTGATGAATCAACATTCACAAGATTAGTAAGTGAGTTAGGTATGCTTAATTATTCATAATTTATGTCATCTATATAATCTGCCTTGAAGCCTGAAATGAATTTGCTGCAAGAACACAGTTGGCTTTAAGTAAGACTTCTCCTATCAACGGATATTCCCCATCCGTTGAAAGCCAAAATTTTTCTATCAACGGATGTTCATTATCCGTTGAAAGACAAATACATTTCTGGTAATTTTATCCTTCAACGGATAAAATGGTGTTGATCATCAACGGATAACTATTTACCTTATCCGTTGAAGTGTCACATCAGTTACTATAAGTGAGTCACAGCCGTTGATTTTTTTACTCAACCGTTGATACAGATATACAGTGTATGTCTTTGTATTTAAGGTAGTTTTCAGAATTTCTACAGTTTTATTTATTCTTTAACGGCTGTAACTTACTTAAAAGTATCATTTAATCATTTTATTTACGTTTTAATTCAAGAAAGTATAAAAGCCCAATTGAACTCTTATTTTCACTTTACGCTTTCTTGCAATTCTTATTCTCCTTCTCTCCCAAAAAAAATTATCAAGTTTTTCTCTGCAACCTCTACTCACAACAATGGCACCAGTAGTCAAAATTATGTCTCAAACAGGATTTGTTTATGAAAAGAATAATTTCGTAGCCTTGGCTCAAAAGAATGAAGCCCATTCTGATTATCACAAGATGATGGACTTCATCAAAAACTGTAAACTAAGCTATGCAATGCTGGAAGCCCCAACCATCTACTGTGAGGTGATTGAGGAGATTTGGACAACTGTAGAGTTCAACTCCACAGATATGACTATTGCCTTCTCTCTCAAAGGTAAGGACTATTGCATTAACTGTGATGATATACAATCTTGCTTTAAGTTGCCTGAGAATAATGCCATGACACCACACACTGATAAAGATGTATCTGCTATGTTAGATTCCATAGGCTATGCTTTTGATTCTACTAGTTTAGGTAGTATTAGAAGGAAAGGCCTTAGGAAAGAATGGAGTTTTCTTGGAGATGCCTTCATTAAAGTTTTCTCTGGGAAGATTAGCAATTTTGATGCCATAACTTCATCTCTTGTTAATATGCTCTATATTCTAGTTTCTGATAGGTACTTTAATTTTAGCAACTGTGTTATGCTAGAATTAGGATCCAGATTAGGTAACAAAGCTAATAGACCATATAACATCTACTATGCTAGATTCTTTATGTTATTGGCTAACCATGTTGCTGAAGGTTTGGTTATATCAAATGAGAATAATAAACTCAAATGTTGGGCATAAGAGAAAAGGGTCCTTGCAGACCTTTTGAGAATGAACCTCAACAGCCAGGTGCCATTGGTATACTTGCCAATCATGAATGCACCACAGGTAAGTGAGGTAAACACTTCTATAACTCCTACTATTTCCAACCCCATTGTTTCTTTGCCCTCTAGTGTGGCCATGGAATCTGTGTCTTTTTCCAAACAGGTTCCTGCCAAAGCCACCAAAACCAAAGTTTCAAAACTCAAGTCAAAGAAACCTACCTCTGTTGTTTCTCAAAAGACAACAGTTGTAACAACTACCATAAACCCTGAAGGGAGTGGACAGGGAGTGAGTGGTGAGGGGAGGGGTGAACATCAAGAAACCCCCCAGGATAAGGTGGGAGAGGTGAGTGGTACCCAAGCCAGCCAAGCCACAGTCTCTCAAAAGACTGTGGTGGTTCAAAAGGAGTCCAACACATCCCTAGTTGCATCCTCGCAAAAGGATGTAACTATTGAAAATAGTCCCCAACCAGGGACACAGGACAAAAGAGGGAGGGACACTGAAGCCACACATTCACCAATTAAAGCCTTTTCAAGGAAGAAGAAGGCCAAGACCCTAGTTTCCACACAAGGGACACACACATCACAGATACATCCACCTGTATCTGAGCCTTCACAAATTCAGCTTGATGTGATTCCAGCAAATGTGGAATCACAGCCCCATTCTCTCATAATAGGAACACACCAATCATCAAACTCTCCATCACACTCTCTGGATGTGGATATGATATTCACATCAATTCCTGATTCTCCCTCATTAAAACTCAGGGAGGAGCCCCACTCAAAATCTGATGATCATCATCTTTTAGATGATTTGTTGGATCATCAGCCAATTCTTTCAGATGTAGTTGAAGAATCTGTGTTACCTCACTTAAAATCAATTCCCACAGATTCAACAATTATGTCACTTTCTATATCTACATCTTTTCCTTCTTCAACGGATATCTCTCATCCGTTGACAAGTGGTTGTTCTTCAACGGATAAGCTTAACAACAGTTATCCATTGATACCATCAGTTTCCACTTCAACGGATACTCCCTATCCGTTGATTATCTCTACACACATAACAGAAATAATTCCAACTGTAGAGGACATGGCTATTGTACAATCACTTATAGGTTTGAGGGAAGGGAGTGATCTTTTGAGTGAGAGGCTGGGTTGCTCCCAGGCAAAAGGAGAGGTTGAGAGTCACCATATGCATGCTATTTCTTCCAGCATGGCAAAAGTGAGTGAGGGGAGTGCCACCTTAGAAGGTGAGGGTGAGGGTGTGAGGGTGTGTGTGAGCCAGGGGGAGCCCCTGATGCAAGAAAATAGAGAAAAAGAGAGAAAGGCAGGTACAGAAGCTATAAGGGTGGATCCAGCCATTGCTAGTGAGTCAATGAAAGTGGATGATGCAGAAAAGGAAAGACAATTTCAGCAACATTTCAAAGCTGCAATTGATAACATTTCCTTGGATGCTGACACTTTTACTCATCCTGTTTCAGCCTATCAATTATTGGCTGCTCAGGGCAATGTGGAGGCTGAACAGACATTACACATTGTACACACTTCAGAATCTCTTCTCAGAGACAAAGCTGCTGTTAACAGGCTGACTTCTCAAGCTAGTGAGCCATCTGAAGAATTTGGAGTGAATTCTAATGATGATGACTCTAATTCTTTGGATGAGAGCATGAACTTAGGGGGAGTAGCAGGCCCAAGTTCTGTTCCTGATCTTCCTGAATGGGCATGGGCAAAAGCCTCAACACCAAGAGAGTTTAGTGTCACTTTGATTAGACAAGTCATGAAAATTCAGCAGGCCCTTCAGGAGACTACAGATGCTGGTACCAAGGCAATTCTTCAAGCTCATCTGGAATCTCTGCATCTCTTGCAGTTGCAGCATTTCCAACAAAATCTAAGTGTGGATGAGCTCAAATAGGACATTGCTGATCTGAAATCCTACAATGCTGAGAAGTTGGATTCAGTCATACCTTATGGTACTATGCAAGATTTGTTGGGGAGACTGAGGAAAGAATCTGATGCTGACAAGAGACTGGCCAGATTGGAAAACAGGGTTCAAATCATTGAAGCTTCTATGGTCACCATTCTTCAGAATCAACAAACTCAAACAAATCTACTCATGTAGCTGGCAAATGCACAAGGCTTGACTCCTACCCTTGATGATAACAAAAAGGGGGAGAATAAAGTGAAAGGGGAAGGAGAGCCATCAACAACAGTTCAAATTTCTCAAGTGCCAGTTCCTGTCATCACCACTTCTCCAATTATTCAAATCAAAGGAAAGCTTGATGGAATTGATCTAATCCAGATAGTAGCAGCTGAATTGCAAGTCAAAGAGCAAAGGAAGAAGATTGATGAAAAGATGCAACAAATATTTGGTTCTACAACTTCTCAATCACAATCTGTGAAGCACAGCACAAAAGTGGAATCAATTATTATGGAACTCAAGCCAGTAGGGAGGAATAAGGTTGGAGAGACTTCTTCCATGGATTTGAAACCTATGGTCCTCAAGCCCAACAACAGATCCAATAAGGACTCTACAAAGAATCCTCTGAAAGAAGTGGATTTTCCTCTTCCAAAGGCTGATGAGGACAAGCTTTTGGGTAGAAGTATCTCATATCTCAAAGAGACCATAGATGTGGCTGTAAGGAGAAACATGGCTATTATCTTCAGAGAGGGAAAGAGCATATGTGTGATGCAAGGACATCCCAAATTCTCAATAGCCAAGAGGGAAGAAACCAGAAGGTTGAAGGAAGAAGCCAAACAGCTAAAGGCTGACAAAAGAGCACAAGCAAAGCTTGACAAACAGCTAAAGTCGAGTCAGGCTGAAGAACAGAAAGAAATTGAAGACAAAAGTGAAGATGAAGCTATGGGGGACATGGTTGGTACTGAGATGGAGGAAAGAAGTAAGGGAAGAGAAGAATGGCAGAAAGGGAACAGAAAGAAGGTCAATGCAAAGAGAAAAATGGTAGATAAGACTGAAGAAACCCAATCAATATCCAAACCACTACCCTCTATTCCTGAACCCATTGTGCCTGACCCCTTCATGAACATTCATGGTGAAACAATCATTCCCAAGGAGGAACCAATTGATTGGGATACCATCAAATTGCCCAGCTTCCTAACCTCTTCTCCACCATCAAAGAAGCAGAAAAGAAGAATCAAATCAACACCCTCTAGAGCCTCAATCAAATTCACACAGATGCCTAAGCCTAAACCTCAAGCCTCTAAAGATGATTATGTTCACATCTGTGACATAAAAGAATTTTCAGACATTGAACTCTATCTGGATGAGCTGGAGGAAGTAAGGGGAATAGCTACCTATAGACAGCTACCAGAAAGACTAGTGTTCAAATATAAAGGAGATGGGGAAAGAACCTGGCCTCTTTACAGAATTCTGAATGAAGGCTACTCTACCTTGATTAGAGTCTACTCAGCCATACAAAGGGATTCTGGTTTTACCAGGACTGCCAAGACTGAGATTCTCAACAAGATTGCCAACATAAGGAAAACTTGGAGGGAGCCCAATGCTTTGCCTAGAACTTTACTCATTCAAGAAAGAGGAATTACAATTCACAAATCACCTCATTGGTTGATGGAGTTCAGAGATAACAAAAGAGTCAGAAGATTTTTCAGAATTGAAGATCAGCTCAAGATTGCCAGTATTGAAACTCTCAAGGATATGCAATCTAAGTTAGATATCAATGAAGAAGATGAAGCTGAATTCTACAGACAACTTCAACTTCAAATAGAGGAAAATGACAGGAGGCTAGGAAAGAAAACAAGGGATCAAAGGAAAAGGAAGTAATTTGCTCAGGCTAAAGGAGCACCCTTGGAAATAATGTAACTCTTCAATTCCATCTCAGCATACACATTTTTGTAGCACTTTTGAATTTCTGCTTTATTACAATTAATATATTTGTCAAGTGTTTTGTTATCATCAAGCCAAACCTAAATTTATGCCTACAGTTCTAGTAGACATAAATAGGGGGAGATTGTTTGGAATATGTGTATCAGTTTGATGATAAGTTAAACAAAACACTTAAGTAGAAATCTAGTGATTGTAGCCTCAACGGATAAGACCATCTTGGCTATCCGTTGAAGGAGTAGCTTTACTTAGCAATAAGTTTAGTATTGTAGCACATTTCATTCTCTGGTTTCAAGTTGTAATTCTTAGATGTTGTAGGAAATTATCAGTCATGTTGACTACTAATAGATATACAAATAGGAGGGCTAATTGTAAATATTTCATGCCTTGTAATTTTGTATAAGTGAAGAAGTATCAACGGATATTGAAGACCTTCAACGGATAAGAAACAAAGCTTCAACGGGTGTCTCTAATGCTTCAACGGATAATATCCATCAATGGATAAGTGCTTCAACGGATAAAGACTTCAACTGATAATGCATCAACGGATAAAGCTTCAACGGATAAAGCCTCAATGGATAAGGCATCAACGGATGAAAGCTTCAACGGATGCTTGGTTCATTAGCAGTTGATAGTGACAATTCATAAGCTGACAGAGGCACATGGGTTGACAGAGACAAACTGGAATGTGGAAGCCTCTAGAAGGAATCAAGAAAATGCAGCATTCTCATTCTGATGCAAACAAGAAAGTATTCAAAGATTCACAGATTATCCTATATTGCATTGGATAGAGAAATGAAGAAGAAACATGTGAAGAATCCTTTCAATTGTATTTTACAGTTTTGTCTTCACTTGTAAACTTCGTGTTATATAAACCAAGTAGCAGCTAGTAATTAGATGTGAATTTTCCTGAGCTGTTTAGAAATATCAAGAGAGAAAATCATCTAGTTTGTACTAGAAAGCAGCTGTGATTTAATTCTTTGAATCACAGATTTTCTGAAATAACACATCTTTGGTGGAACAACAAATCCACCAGAAAAGTTTTTAAGTTCTTTGTGTTCTTTACATTTGTATTTGAATATATATCTGTCTGCATCAGCTTCAAGCAATTTACACACATTTGTTCACTTAAACAATTAGCCTTAGAAACTGCTCAAAACTTGAAAAAGTTTTGAGATTTATATTCAACCCCCCTTCTGTAAATCTCATTGTTAGTCCACTGGGAATAACAGATACTTCCCATATTGTGGGCCTATAGGACTACTTGTAGAGTCACGACAGGAGCAACTCCCTTCATGTTGGCGTATGGGTCAGAAGCAGTAGTTCCAGTGGAGATATCACATTCCTCTCCAAGGATTCAGGCTTTCAATGCTGAGGAAAATGAGGAAGGACAAAGGTTGGCTCTAGACTTAATCGATGAAGTGCGAGATGAAGCACATGCAAAGATAGTAGAGTATCAGAAGAAGGCTTCATTCTACTACAACTTAAGGGTTAAAGAAAGGTTCTTTAAACAAGGTGACCTAGTCTTGAGGAAGATAGAAGCTTCTGGGGTAGGACAGAAAGGGAAACTTGCCCCAAATTGGGAAGGGCCGTACAAAGTCAAGAGCGTTCAGGGTAGAGGAACCTACAAGCTGGAGACTATGGATGGTTTTGAAGTCCCGAGAACCTGGCATGCACAAAACCTGAAGGTTTACTACGTGTAAGATAGTCGAAGTACGATTCTCACTTGTCATTATGACAAGTAGGTTTAAAAGCACCTTGAAGCTTTGTTTGTGTAGGATTTTTATTTTCTAGCTATTATTGATCAGGGTCGAACCCATATTATGTAAGGTTTTGGAAAACCAGACTTGAAATTGAAGAGTTCAAAATTATTTCAACCTATGGATGTTTGAGTTGTGATAATACTTGTGTGGCCCATTAGGCCAAGTTTGAATATTAAAGTATCGGAAAAATAAAGGAGAGAGATGCGAATAAGGAAAGTAGCATATAAAATAACCCCGGAGGGTAATAAGTTTTAATACAAACAAAGGTCCAGACATAAGTTAAGGATAAAATTACAGAATAGAAAAACTACTCCTCCATGCGGGAGCCTTCATTCTCTCGCTCCTTATCAGCGCCTTCAGCATCCTTCGCAGGAGAAGCGGGAGGAGAAGTAGTGTTAGGATCCAAGATGCGATCATCTGGCTGAGGGGAGTTGAAGAGGGCATCTATGCTGTCCTCCGACTCAGCCTGTTCGGGACTTATAAAGTCCTTAGGGTCGACTAAGCCCGGGTGCTTCTCAGAAACCGCCTTTACGGCCGCATCCTATCCCTGAGTAAACTGTAGGGAATAAAGACCCTCATCATGAATCTCCATGAGATTCTTAAACTTGTCAGAATCCATGTAGTCATCAATGAGCTTATCCTTATCGCTCCTAAGTTTCACCAGCTCGGAATGAGCCTTAGCCAGCTCCTCTTTCTTCGTGTCCAGCTTCTTCTCCAGGACCTTGGCTCTCTCCTCCCATTTCTTCATCTCCTTCTCAAACCCATCTGAGTTACCCTTCCAGGACCTAGCCTGGTGGAGGGCCGCCTGGAAGTAGGTATTACTCTGCAAAGAAATATGTATGAGTTAGCACAAGTTCGTTGAAATACGAGAAAGTTGGGATTCAAAGAAAAAGAGAAAAAAGAAGGTTACCGCAGCTTGGGCTTGAGAACCCAGAAGCTCAATAGTCTCGATATCACTCCCCGTAACAATGTCAGTAAAGTCATGGGGAGTGATGGAATGGTACGACCAATCCTTAGCATGTTTGGTGGATCCAACCACCGTATCGCTCCTCCTGAAGCCCCAGTTAGGCCTGAAGGAATGTGCCTTAAGTGGAGGATCCACATCGTCCCCCAACTCAACCACCGGGACGTGGGGCTTAAGAAAAGAAGGACCGTCAGGTTTGCTCCTGGGGTCCTTGTTTAGCTTGGCCCTCTTCTGACGGCCTGACTCCCCTTCCTTGGGCCTGTTGACATTATTGATGGCCTCGCAAGCTGAAAAAGAAAGATAGAAAGAATATTAAATTGCAGGAGAGAGAAAACGTTACAATTAAAGGGAAGGAAAAATGGTTATCCAGTTATAAATTTACCCTTATCACTGGCCTGAGAGAGACCGACTTTCTTCAAGGAAAACTCCTCTAAGAGGGTCCAGGTGTCTGTTTTCCCATCATCTGAAATTAAGGCTTGGTAGGCCACCTCCTCCTCATCAGATAATCTGATGCTACCTGGACTCCCATCTGACACTTTGCAAAAGGGCCTACGAAAGAGTGTGGCCCAATCACCCCCATCCCAGGTCAGCCTCACAAACTCGTCCCTCAATTTGGGGTTGTTCTCAACTATGGAATTACTATCAAAGATATGAGGGATTTTGGGCCGTTGATGAATTAAAACCCAACCTGGTTGACTCATGGCGCTATTATAGAATTGGAAAACTTTCCTAAAGACAGCTACGGAAAGAGGAAAATTGTTTCTAAGACAAAGGACCATAAAACAGATAATGTTCCTCCAAGCGTTAGGAGGGAGTTGACAAGGGTTAATTTGTACATCGGCAAGCAAGCGAGGAATAAATTCATGGAATGGGAACCTAAGACCCGCGGTCAGGGCTCCTCGATAGATAAACAAAGTATCCCCCTCCAATTACAAGTCCTATCCCCAGGGGCGGCTGGAGTGATCCTAAGGTGGGGTGGAAGTCTGTACAGGGTGTTCATGGACTCTATCCTACCATCTAACTCATGAAAGGTGTTACCATGGTTATACGATTCTAACTCAGATAGAGAGGGATATTCATCACCTCTCGAGTTAATTATATCAAGTAGGGAAGTATATGGAGATTGAATTTGAATGTTTGTACCTCTCTTAGAGACATTCATCTTCTGCAAATGAGCCAAGTCACGATTCGCCATTGATATGCTTCGATTGAAGGCTTGAAACCCAGAAAAACCTGAGAAAGGTGGAGCTGCGGTGGCTGAGGACGCCGGAAATCGCCTTCTCAAAGGGAGAACTCTAGAGAGATTTATGAGAGAAAATGAGAAATGTGAAGTGAAGTGAGGATTCTCACTTCACACTACACTTATATAGGAGAAAAGCTCGGAATACGAGGTGTTTCTAGGCCCATTTAGCCAGGCCCAACCTAAAAGCCCATCTACCAGAAATATCAGGAATAATCTAGAAGCTACTGTGGAAAATGAAGGGTCGAAAATCGACCAGAATTTTAAAATGGTTCGATCAGAGTCCTAATCGACAAAGAAAAAAATCCTAATCGATACTTCAATCGATCAAGAGGGAAGAAACCTATTAAGTTCGATCAGAGTCCTGATCGACGCCAAACAGGATCCTGATCGATACTTTATTCGAACAGAAGGAAAGAAATCCCCTAAGTTCGATCAGAGTCCTGATCGATGCCAAACAGGATTTTGATCGATACTTTATTCGAACAGAAGGAAAGAAATCCCCTAAGTTCGATCAGAGTCCTGATCGACCCCAAAAAGGATCCTGATCGATATCTCATTCGAGCAAGAAGGAAGAAAAACACTAAGATCGATCAGAGTCCTGATCGACACAGAAGAGAATCCAGATCGATATTTCATTCGATCAGAACGGTAGAAAGCCACCTAGTTCGATCAGAATCCTGATCGAAATCGATCAGGAATTCTGGTCGATTAAGCCCATGTTTCAGTCGACTAGAGTGTCACTTTGAAGGCCAGTTCGATCAGAGTCCTGATCGAAATCGATCAGGAATCCTGATCGATTCCGCATAGATCCTGATCGAAGATCACGTCGACCAGAATGTTAGTTCCTGAGCTAGTTCGATCAGGATCCTGATCGAAATCAGTCAGGAATCCTGATCGATTTTCTATACATCCTGATCGATTTTAAGGCAGAAAATTAGGGAAAAATCCAGAAATTAAGGATAAATCCCAGAAAATTAGGGAAAAATCCAGAAATTAAGGATAAATCCCAGAAAATTAGGGAAAAATCCAGAAATTAAGGATAAATCCCAGAAAATTAGGGAAAAATCCAGAAATTAAGGATAAATCCCAGAAAATCAGGGAAAAACCCAGAAATTAAGGGGAAATTAGGGAAAAATCCAGAAATTAAGGATAAATCCCAGAAAATCAGGGAAAAACCCAGAAATTAAGGGAAAAATCCAGAAAATTAGGGAAAAATTCCTGGAAATAAAGATAATTCCTGAATTAAAGGAAAAGTCGTTGTAAATGTGTAGGTCGCTCCACACTTTACGCAAAAACAAAACCCTGTAAGGGAATGAATAGACTTAACTTCTGCGAAACCTAATCAATGTTTCCCAAAAGTTGGGGGGCAAATGATAGGGATAAATAAATCCTGATTGTATAATTAAATATTGCAAGGTGTAGGGCTGCTAGGCCCAATAAGAAGATGTATGACATTCGGACCAAGAAGGTCAACACATTGATCAGGCCTGATGGACCAGATCAGGCCTGATGGAACAAAGAAGGCCCAAAAGCCCTGATTATTTATTAATTTCATAATTAATAAATAAAGGAGGAAAACAGCTATTAAGATAAGTCCTAGTGGGGATATAAATCCTTGTAGATTGGCCTCAAGGGGACCTAAATGGATAAGGAATCAGTTTCCTACTATCTAGGACTCCAAAATCCATTCTAATTATGAGACTTGCCCACCAAGTCTCTTATACCAAGTCCAATTCAAGGACTCTCAACATCTATATAAGGGGTCTCGCCCCACAAATCAGAACTACATTTTTTGGCTTGATTCTCTAATTCACAGAGATACGTAGGCATCTCGTAAAGGCAGAATTAAGCTACGAAACACGAGAGCAGCCATTAAAGGCCTTGAGCTCCCGAATCTTAGTAATAAATACAGCAAATAATAACCTTAGTTTTTTATCCATAACAGATTTTAACTTAACAGTATCTTAAAATTTCAAATATATAATTTATATGTATATCATACTGAGAAGTGCAGTATTTTATTTTAAGATGTGCCTAAAATTTATTATGATTGTAATATTTATGTGATATTTAACTATGTTATTTTTTTAATATTTTAAATTATTCTTAGCTTAAATACGTACAATCATGTGTATTCACTTGGTGTAGCAATGCGTATTAAAATGTAATATATTTACAAAGTTAATAATAATCATTTATCTCTTTACGATCTTACTTTAATATCTTAGTCATAAACTAATAATGATCTATAAAAAAGTGTTTATTGGAAAAGGTAATATATTTACAAAGTTACTCATAATCAGCTTATCTTTCAGATCTTATTTTAACCTAATAATGATCAACCAAATGAAAAGTGTTTATTGAATTAAATATATACATATATTTATATGAAGATAATTGATGTATATTCGAATTATTGTGCTTATGCATTTATATTTAAACAAGGCATATAGGGACTTAATTTTTATATTCAGTAATGCATTTAGCGAGGTTATTTATTAAGCCCGTTTGCGCAAGTTGAAATTAAAAGAAATTATATTCATTCGTTGAAGTTATTAATTTATCGAACATTCATTTATTGAGATTCTACTATGTACTTCCTTACTATTTAAACTTCTCTGAAAATGCATAAAGTTGTTTGGTTTACAATAACGGGTACATACTTCTTAGGCATTTATTTTTTGTTTTTTGATTTACTTATTTCTTTTACTTATAACAATTATTTTTTGAGATATTAATATTTTTTATTAAAAAAATATCTTAGTGTTTATCCTAAAAACTTTAGATATGTCAAATCAATAACAAAAAAATAATTATACAAAAATAAAAATAGGCTTGAGGATGATCTCTAATAACTCCCCAGAAGTTATAAGGTTCTTCTATACATTTTTAATGATATTTTTTAAAATACCAATATTTTATTCTAAATTTACAAATTTACCTTCCTGCATTTGTATGGGAAAATGTTATAACCTCAAGCTACTACCCGAGGACATCGTGAGCTACATGATTCTCTTATACAAATCTTTTTAATCTTTTCATAACTATTCTAATATTTTCGAACACATTTTATAAATCTACTTTGTCTATTTCCATTTCTAGTGTTAGCATATCTGTGTAGAATCCACCAGGTATGTGATCTTCATTTGTCCAGCTCATCTTGGCCATTGACCTTATAATCGTCAAGCTGCATTTGTAGACTTTCCAATTTAGTGATAGAATTATTTGTTGACTGATAATATTATATCTTCAAGTTGTATGTATTCTGAACTTGAAGTTGTTTATCGAGATTTCTTTTGTTGTGTAGAGATGTCACATATCGACAAGTAAAATGACTTATCGATATCTCTAGTTCTTTACATATGCTCATGACTTGTCGAGGTCTCCATTTCTCTACAAGTAGAATGACTTGTCAATATCTCAAGTTCTCTACATAAGCTTTTTGACTTGTCGATATCTCTAGTTCTCTACATGAGGAATTGACTTATCGATATCTCCAGTTCTCATCATGGACTTTTTGACTTGTTGATATATTTAGTTCTCTACATACATATTAACTTATCGATATCTCTTGGGACTTCTCTACAAGTCATTTTAGACTTCTCAACATACTTCTCTGTATTCCTTGATCTGTGACTTGTCGATATCTGACTTTGAACATTTTTCCTATAACAACATTATTCAACTCCAAGCTTCTATAATTCTCTCTGAGGCATAATCAGTATTGATCTTCTTCCAGAGTTTATTCCTTATCTTGATGGTTGTTCATGGAAAAATCCTCGAGTATAATCTACTTAGCATTTTTACAGACTCAAGAAATATAATTAGATTATCATACAACTTACCCTTAGGGTTGTCAAGATGACTTAATCTTGTTATGTACTTGCATGTCTTGCACAACAATCTACCCCAATTTGTGAGAATATTACTTGTCACAAATTCATGTCTGATAATAAGACTAAACCTAAGCTAAATTTAATGAAAAATAAGACTGACAAATTTATAAAGTACAACTTTCATATATAATTGCGGTTATATACAGAACTGAATATACATGCTCATCTGAATTTCTCATAGTCTGGTTGTTCTCTAATTAGATCTTTGAGTTTGACTAGGCACTCAAGTTCTTTAATAATTTCAATTCCTCTTAGAGCTTCTACCAGCTTGAGCCATTCACTTAAGGAGTAACTGTCAAGATGATTTATTATGTACCTTGATAGCTTGTGAGTCTTGATGTACAGAAACACACCATTTGGTGACACCCTGCTCAATCCCTTAGCCTTTAGTTCATTTGACCTTTTCTCAAATATCTCAATTTCCTGAGCATATCTCCTTTCATTTTCTTCCCTCTTAGATTTTTCCCTGGCATGTCTTTCATTCCTTTCTCTTACCCTCTCATCTAACTCTGCCTTCCTCGTTCTTGTAAAAGCATCCTTTGCATTCATCAAACTGATCACTCTCTCAAGTTCTATAAAAGAATAGTTCTTAATAATTTCCCTGCTCAACAAATTGAAGGTGCCATATTTGAAGTAAATTCTGACTTCTCCCAAAGATACAACACAGACTTTGACTATTTCTTCAGCTAGCTATTTGTGGTAGTCATCATCTGTTATGTTTTCTGAGATAGGTAAAAAGTCACTTTGATTAAAGTAATCCCAAAGTGTACCAACTTTAAATTGAGTTATTTTTGGTTTTCTTCTTGCGGACTTGAAATGAGTTTTAGTTGAAGGTTTGAATGATGGTGGTTTGGAAATTTTCTTTAAGGAAGATTGGTTTGCTGTGATAGGGATTTTAAGCAAAGAGTTTGCAATAGGTTTGTACAGGTACTTGGGCTTTGAGGTTTGGATACTTTGAGATAGTGTTTGGCTAGGTGTTTGAGTTGAAATTAGCAAGGTTTTGGATATTTGGGTTAAAGGTGTTTCATGTGTGTCTCTTCCATCTCCTCCATCCTTCTTCTTCTTACTGTCATCCTTTCCTTTCTTCCCATCTTTCACTTTTTCTTGTCATCCTTGCTGGACTTATCGTCCTTATGGCTCCCACTACCTTTGCATGATTGACTTGGATTTGAGCCAAAAGATTTATACTCATTTTTCTTTTACTCATCATCATCCAAGTCATCATTTGTTTTATTTATTTTTATTTTTGGTAGCATAGTATCTACATTCTTCAGATATCCAGTAGAGATTTTAATCATCTCCACATCCTCATGAGTTTTATTTTTCTTGCTCTTCAACTCAATCTCTATGATCATCATAAGCTTCTTATTGCCCATGACACAGTGCTTTGGCAGTTGGAAGTATTTGCATCTTTTGGTGTTGGGGAAAATGTAGGCCAGAAATTTGCTTGACTGTGAGTAGGTTTCAGGAAAAGCTTCTATTTGACCATTTTTAATCTCATGAAGCAAAAGAGTGTCCTCTGGACTCATCACTTTGACCTTGTTGATAAATATATCAAGTTTAGATGCCCTTTTAGATTGCAGAAAAAATAAGGAGACTTGCATGCATCTATGAACAACAAAGTCATTTACATTCACAACCACTCTCTTTTCTCTGAAATTTTGTCTGATCACTAGTATAACTCTAAAAAAAATTGATATTCTTGTCAACAACCGTCTTGTAGGTAAAGTGATTAAAATTGAGGGAGACTCTCAGGGCTTTCAGAAATTCAGCAAATTCCTTGTCAAGGAAAGGACCTTCAGCTGTCATCTTGAGTCTTTCAAAACCAATGTCATCTTTCCTTTCACTTAATTTTAGCTTGGGCTCCATCATCTACCCCTTAGGCTTAATAGCAGGCAAATTTGATTGTTGAGGGATCTGGGCCCTGACTAGGTCTTTTCAGGAGTGGAACTTTCAAAGCACCCGTAATAGCTCCTAGAGACACATTTATTTGTATTTCAAAGTACTTTTGAGAGTCTATTGGGGACTTGATGTCCTGTTGTTGACTTTAACCTAAAGTTGTGAGTTGAGAGACCTGAGAAGTAAGAGAAGCATTTGAAGCTTGTAGTTCAGTAATTTGATGTTGGAGAGCTTGGACTTGAAGAGTTAAGGATGTGGAGGGAGTAGTATGTGATTCTGTTGAGAGAGGATTACTAAGAGTATTGAGCACTGCGTTTTTGACTTTCTCCATGACCAAAGCCGATGGTTCAAACATAGCTTTGTATAGCTGTTCCAACTTGACCTTGTTGTCATTGTTGTTTGTGATTTGTTGTTGGATCATATTATGCATAGCAATGAAAAAGTCCCTTCGTTTCTTGATACTCTCTTAAACTGGAGTGAGGGTGAGAGCTTAAAGTTTATCTGAGAACTTGATGTATTTGGTCTTCATGTCATTCAGTGTAGGCATCAGTTCATCAATTCTCTTGTTCACTAGCTTTTTGACTGCACCTTGATGACCATCCAGAGTCTATTCTATAGCCTTGCAAATAAAGTTGAAGGCTTTGAGTTGAGCTTTGTAGACTTCTGTAATGGCATCATAAATCTCCTATCGAGTAAGTACCTTGGCATTTCCGCCTATAATTATGATATACTCCTCCTTGAATCTGAAAAGTGCCTTCTCCATATTGACTGAAAAAGTTTTGGAGAGCTAGGCATCCACATTTTCATCCCTATCAGCTTCATCTACAATTTTATCTTGCTGGTTTTCAACTTTTCCATGTAGGTGATGAGGTTGGCTTAGTAGTATTGGTTTGTCATGTCTGATGTAAGCAATTGTTGAGTAATGTTAGCAAACCCCTCAATTTGATCTACAATCATCTCATCTACAGTTTGGGTTGGTGTTTGAGTGTCTTGTATCCACTGAGATAAGAGGTGTGAAGGTTTTGTAGAAGTGGAAGGTTAGTTAGGGTCAGTTAAGGTTTGAGTTGAGGTGGATGGTATGGAAGGTAAGTTGGTACCTGTGACTAGAGTCACAGTTGAACTCACAGTTGTAGTTGCGATTGTGAAAGTGTGTTGTTCACTTGTTAAGTGTACCTCCATTTGAATTGGACAGGAGTTGACCAGGTTACTGTCATGTACCATGGCCTCAAACCCTTGTTCCTCTTGCAGGGAACTGGCACTTGAATGTGCTAAAGTACTTGCCTCCCCAATAGTTGGATCATTGGAAATTAAACTCCTAGCTTCAGTTGTCAAAGTAATTTCAGATGGGGTTTTGAGGGGAGTTGTTTCTACATGAAAAACCTCCAATTGAATTGGAGAGGATTTGAGTAGCTCCCCTTTAAGAGTACCACCCTCAAACCTATCGGTCTGTGAAAATTGTTGTGCACATGAAGGTGCATTAGAAACTTGCACAGGGTTTCTAGTAAAAGCTGATGAAACCCAGTTTTGTAAAAAGCGCATGAATCGGGCGCTTAAGCGGCCAATTAAGTGGAAGCGGGATGTAAACGCCTCGATTAAAGTAAAATCAGGGTTTTAAACGTTTAGTGGAGTTTAAGCAGGTCAAAATCGGATTAAGCGGGTGAATTAAAAATAAATAAATAAAACAAACAAAAAAGCTCCAATTTTACAAATGATGATTGTGAAATTAATTTTCTAAAGTATTACGAAAAATTCAAGATTCGAGCATCGTCATCTACATATTTTATTATTTTTATTATATTTTTCTTATTAAAGAAAAGTATATACTAATTATGAATACTAGGATAAAAATATAAAAAAATTATTTATACTCCATTTAATGGTCCTCTTTTAAAACCGATCAAGCGGACGCTTTACCGCTTAAGCGCTAGAAGGTCACCTCTCCGCTTAGGTCCGGTTTACGCTTTTTACAACACCGGTTTATGAAGGTATCATCAAGGTGTACCTCAGCATGTAGCTTCGCACCATCTTGAGATTGTGTCTGAGTGGTGATCACAGTTTCAAGAACTGTGTCACTTGATTTTGGCAGGACTTGAGAAGATGATTCAAGTCCTTCATTAAAAGTAAAAGAAATTTGAGAAATGAGATTTGTGAGCACAGGTGTGAGTGTGGGAAACTCCCCCTGAATAGATGAGGGAGTTTTAATAGATGTGCCCTCTTTGTGTGTGCCAACCAATTTACTTCTTTCACCCTCCTGAGAGTTCTTAAGAGGGGGTGCAGACTCATTACATGGTGTATTTGGGAGAATGCTCAATTCAATAGTGACACCTTGTTGAGAATGTGCCCCTAGAGTCTGTTTTGATCCCATTTATACAACTGCATCTTTTTGAGAAGATACAGAGGTGGTCACTTGAGTGGTCAGCTCGGTTTTCTTTTACTTTTTTGATTTCTTGACCAAGGTTGACACTATTTCTGTTTGATCCTCACTACTCTAACCAACTACAACTAGGGTTGGTCGCTTCCTCTTCTTTTTACTAACTCCATACTTTTGAGAGGATGAAGTAGTTAGTTGACTACCATCTAATGGTTGTGAGTAGGCTCCTGTGGGTGTTCCTGCATTTGTGGTACTGCAGGACCAGGTATCATAGCTGAACGAGGAATTGTTGTGCTTCTCATGCCAAATATAGGATAAGGATAGTTTCTAAATTTCTCCAACATAAAGTTAGTGATACTTAGCCTAACCTTAACTTGATTATTTGTATTAAGTGATCCAAACAGAATTTTGGACACTTATTTACAAATGCTTATTTGATTTCTATATATACCATCTAGCAAATGTATGTCAGCTACTTTATTATATAAAGTTGACATAATGAATCTAGAAGGAAAATCTATTTGCCCCTACTTACCAAAGGCATAGTGAGCCTTGTGCTTAGCTCATCTAGTATTAGGCTTTCAATATTCAGGTGCTTGTTATAGGCCATAGAGTACACCAGCTTCTACACTACACTTGAAATATTGTCATGGCCAGTTTTTCTGCATGTGAATACCCTGATGATGGAGTCAAAAACAAATGACCATTTATGACGCCCTCCAAACCCGGGTTAGAAGTTTGGGGTTCACAATACACACCCAATATATAAACCCGTATATAAAATATTATATGCATTGACCTTTCTTTAAATAACCACGGATTGCAACAGGTTAAAGTATAAAAACAAGCCACAACCTTAACTTTTATTAAATCGTACCAAATCCCAACTAGTTCAACTTACAACTAATAATAATATCATTCTTACAATTTTGCATAACTCATCTATAATATAAAGCTCTTGGTAGCTCGATCCAACTTAACCTGAAATCTTAGCTCGCACACTGGACTGGGAATCCTCGTTACCGACAATTTCCTTTTCAACTGTTGAAAACATAAAAAGGTTTGTAAGAGTGAGCTAACTAGCTCAGCAAGTCATAATAGCAATAACTGAGGTTAAACAATGACCAATTGAAATGATTCAGAAGAATCAAGTTTCTGGATAAGCAATGATTAGAATTGGATATTCACTTTTCATTTTTTTAAAATCAAGGTTAGGCTGCTGATCAGTCACGCACTAACCCCGAGTAGGGCACACAACTCTGCTCTCTATACTGGATCCAAGGCACGCATTGGCCTAATATGACCACGAATCTGGTCTGACCACGAATCTGGTCCATATTTATAAAAACCATCCAATTCTAAAATGATTCAATATAATAACCATTGTAATTCAATAAAACAGAATCATAATTAACATTGATAAAACATTTATCTCTGAGCATAAGACATTTCATAAGTATCACCAGGGTATATCAAGGTATATGTATATAAAGAACGGCTTCAAGTTTGTTGAAGAATCAGGTATCTAATGAACAATGGTTCAAGGATAAAACAGGATACAAATCTTTAATGTCATAGGGTATAACAGGGTATATAAGTTTATGTATGCTCAAGTAATTCCGTTTCAATATTTGGTTTATGGTGTGTATGTATTTGTGGAGTAGTATTGTATTTATATGGTTTAATATCTGGGAAATCAATCATTGGTGGTTTACAAGAAAGAAATCTTACAACTCAAGTTCAATGATATGATCAGGGTTCAAGGTTGAATAGTTTAATGCGCTTGCAATATAAAACATGATTTGTTTTGAATACTAGCAACATGTTATGAGAAAGTTCAGAAATATTTGCAATTTATCTCAAGAAAGGTTCAGAAGTACTTGCTTTATCACAGATGATTTCCAACTTTACTTGTACTCATCTAACAGTTCTACCCATTAATCACTTTCCTCCCTTTTTACGCCTTACTTCTATTCATCAATCAAATAGCATGTAGCACATAGCACGTAAGATATTCGATTAAAAAAATTTCAAAGAAGATTCGGGGTTCAAATGATTTTCCAGGTATTTAATACGAATTTTTGAATATTTTTCGGAATTAAAACGGATCTCCGAATTATTTTATAATTAAATAACATGGTTCGAATGCCCGAATCTGACTTTAAAATGATTTAATAATAATTATCGAGTCTTGAAAATAATTTAAAATGATATTTTAAAGCTCAAAACTATTTTTCAGAATTTTTAAATCCAAATAAATAATTAAATAATCAATTAAAATTAATTAACAACTAATTAAATTAATTAGTTAATATTTAAAATAATAAAAATCAATTTCTGAAAATATTATAAAAAAATATAATTTCTGAAAATAATAAAACAGAAATCAGATATTTGAAATTTTTGTAAACAGAAATCCAAGTTTTGCAGACTTTGGAAACGAAGGGGGTGCAAACGGTAATTTTAATGTCTTCCCCGTCGTCCAGCAGTCGCCATTAACGGCGACCGGAGCTTTTCTGACCACCTGCAAAACCACCCAGAAATTCACCAAATTAACAGGAAATGTTGCTCTTGCTTCCAAGATCGTATATGCAAAATCAATTCACTTAAACAAATGACAATTTAACCGGAAAATTCGATCGAAGTTCCGCTGCCGACGAACCTTCAAACTCCGATCATCACCTTCCTGTTATCGTCTGTTGATTTCAAATATACCATTTGAATCATTTTTCAACGATCTACATGTTGGTAATATCAATTTCAAACTATAACCCCTCACAAAGAAAAGCCCAATTTCCAATTGCAAATATTCATAGCTATAAAGCCTAGTTCTTCAATTCGAGAATCAAACAGCAATTTCAACTCCAAATCAGTCACATAATATACTAAAATGATCTGGACAAAATTATCTAAAAGATTAAGCCATCAAATCACGTAAACAACATCAAAATCAAACATTCCTCTTTTAATCATTAATTAATTCGAATTAAAACAATTAAATAAGAAAATCACCTTGATTTATGCACTGAAATTGATGGTTGATTCTGAAAGAACTTTTCGAGAGTTTCGATTCGGTATATGGCACGCTCGATTTCGAGTTCGATAACGCCTTCGGATTTGAGTTTAATTTTCAAGAACACGACGATTAATTAGGGTTTTCTTTGTATTTTCTATATTTTTACTGATCGATTATGATTATACGAATAAAATGAAATAAGAAATAGGCTATTTATATTTATGGAATATTAATACGCGTTGGATCGTATTGGATCGAAAAATAAGTTACTTAGCCGCTAACTAACTGCAAAAATGATCCGATGTGGTGCCCGTATTGGAGAATTATCACAACCGAGCTTCTTATAAAACACGTTATATGAAAATAATGTAACAATATCCCGTCCCTTTAGATTATGGGTTTTATTGATCTATCGAAATGATTATCGTATCGAAAAATTTTGCGTCGGGACACGTACGGGTCAATCCGTAATCCGGATCGAAAAAGTCAAAATACGGAAAATGTCCGGAATTATCATATTAGGTTAGGAAGGAGTTTTCTGAAGAGTTTCGGGTTGTAAAAACGCAAACACGGTTGAAGTTGGATGATTCCCAGCTTAATAAAATAGTTTTGTAATTATTCAGAAAATAATTAATAAATTCATAAATCATTATAAAATCATATAACACTCCAAAAATCACCATAAAAATACCATAATTATCTATATTTTATTCTGGACATAATAAAATTAAGATACCTATACTTTACCATATATAAACATCCATATATCAATATCAATCATCAGATAATTCACCAAAAATCATATAATAATCACATAATAATTATTTATTGATAAAAATAATTACACGCTATATTTCGGATATTACACCATTCCCTCCTCAGGTTCTTCTTGTTTAGCCTGGCAATGTCAATATTTTCACTGTATTTTATGAAATCCATGAATTCAGCCAATTCCTGAGTTGTATGAGCTTCAACCAAATTATCTATAGGAATACCCTGAGCCTTGTTGATATGGCATTAAACTCAACAATGGTGTTAATGACTGTAGTATTCCAGAAATCATTTATAAAATCCAAGTAGAGCACTGGGTTTGCAGTTAGGGCTCCTGAAAGATAGGAATCAGCAATAAACTTTACAAAGCACTTAAAATTGTCTGGTGCTTGATTTGGATCAAAAAAATCCAAGTAGTTGGTTTTATCCTTGAGGATAGCAGCTCTCATATTGTTAGTAGCCATTGAAGAGTTTGGGTTTTAGTAGGTAAGTGTTTTGAGAGAGAGAAAGCTTGAAAGTTTTGAGAATGGTGAAAAATCGCAGAAACTAAGTCAATTGAGATCTCGGAAGCATAAAGAGGGGTTATGTCGAGATGTCTGGGTATTTATAGGGTATAGATGTGACTTATCGATAAGAGAAGAATGAACGGTTGAAAATTGCTTGTAGAGAAGTCACATGACCTATAGAGAACTCATGTCGAGATGTCACTTTTCTGACTCTTATCGAGAACTAGATAGTGACTTATCGAGATGTTATACAAATACCCAGTTTGTCATTATCAGACTGAATTATTCTAATTTATATTGAGAAAATCAACATAAAATTAGAATGATTATATATCAAAAGTATTTTACTGAAATAATTTATTAAATTAAATTGTTTCAGTTCCAAGTTGTCGAGAAATCTAAAATTTGAATTGTAGAGAACTCCATATTTATAATATATCGAGATCTCTACAATACTTGTCGAGAATTCATAAAAGGACTTATCGAGATGTCCATCGAGAATTCATTAATAAAGACTTATCGAGAACTCTATCAAGAAGTCATAAAATGACTTGTCGACAAGACATTTAGACTTATCCAGAACTCAGTTTTCTACATAATTTTGATTTTTTCTCAAATCTGACTTACATTAATTTCACATATTAATGATGTGAACTAATATTTGGACAGTTTTTCTTAGAATTAGAAAATTTCCATGTTAGATTTATTTTAGAAGAATAAATATACAGAGATTCTGAAATATTTATAGATCATATTTCAGTTAATTTCTAATTTAATCAAATTTATTTTGACTAATCAGGAATTAATCTGCAGCAACATGTTAGCTAAGTTCTTGCCTTTAGGATGAAAAATTTAACATACCAATTTCACTTACAATTCTAGTGAAAGTTGCTTCATCCTTAGGTTTAGTGAAAATGTCAGCTAAATGTTTCTCTGTTGGAACAAAAATAAGCTCAATAGTACCATTAGCAGCATGTTCTCTAATAAAATGGTACCTGACATCAATGTGCTTAGTTCTAAAATGATTCACTGGATTAGCAACAATAGATATTGCACTAGTATTATCATACATGATTGGAATCTTTTGTAACACTAGGCCATAATCCATTAGTTGATTCCTAGTCCAAAGCACTTGAGCACAACAACTTCCTACATCTATATATTCAGCTTCAGCTGTGGAAGTTGATATATATTGTTGTTTCTTACTATACCAAGATACAAGTCTTTGATCAAGGAATTGACAGTTTTCACTTATACTTTTTCTGTCTACCCTGCATCCAGCAAAATCTGCATTTGTGTATCCAACAGCTTTAAAACCAGTTCCATTAGGATACCACAATCCCAAGTTTGGTGTTCCCTTCAGATATCTGAAAATCTTCTTGACAAACATTAAGTGTGATTCTTTAAGATTTGCTTGAAATCTAGCACACAAACATGTGAAAAATATGATGCCTGGTCTACTTGCAGTTAAGTAAAGCAAAGATCCAATCATTCCCCTATAGTTGAGTTGTCTATACTTTTTTCTTTCATATCTTCATCCAATTTAGTAGCTGTAAACATAGGGGTTCATGCAGGTGAGCAGTCCACCATTCCAAATTTCTTTAGAAGATCTTTGACATACTTGGTTTGACCGATAAAGATTACATCACTTCTTTGGCTAACTTGAAGGCCAAGAAAATAACGCGGTTCTCCCAAAATGCTCATCTCAAATTCACATTGCATGAGTTTTGAGAATCTTTGACACATCTTTTCATTAGTAGAACCAAAGATAATGTCATCCAAATAGATTTGAACTAGGATGATGTCATCACCATGTTGCTTGTAGAATAGAGTCTTGTCAATTGTGTCTCTAGTGAATCCATTTTTTAGTAGAAATTTTGATAAAGTGTTATACCATGCTCTTGGTTCTTGCTTCAACCCATAAAGATCCTTCAAAAGTTTGTAAACAAAATTTGGAAATCCTGGATCTTCAAAGCCAGGTGGTTGTTCTACATAGACCTCTTCTTCTAATTCACCATTAAGAAATGCACTTTTCACATCCATTTGATACACCTTTAAAATTTGAAGGTGCATCAAATGCAAGGAAAATTCTTATTGTTCAAGCCTTGCAACTGGAGCAAAAGTTCTATCATAATCAATTTCTTCTTTTTGTGAGTAGCATCTGGCAACTAATCTTGCTTTATTTCTTGTCACAATTCCATTTTTATTCATTTTGTTCCTGTACACCCATTTTGTTCCAATGATGCTTTTGTTCATTGGTGCAGGAACCAATTCCCATATTCTATTTCTTTCAAATCGATTTAGCTTTTTTTGCATAGAAGTTATCCAATCAGGATCAAGTAGAGCTTCTTCAGTTTTCTTAGGCTCGGTTTTCTTAGGCTCAATTTGAGACAGAAAGCATGCATGCAAGCATTCATTTACAGTGGCACTTCTACTCCTCACTCCAGTATTAGTATCACCAATTATAGTATCTCTAGTGTGACTTCTATCCCATTTTCTAGTGTGATGATTTTGGTGACTAGAATTATCTTTATTTCCTTCATTATTGGCATGATTTACAGAACTGTCATCTCCTTCTCCCCCTAAATTTGTGTTACCAAATTCAGGTGTGCTTCTTTCTTGAGATGCATTCTTATTTTCAGAATTCATTGGTTCACTTGATTTTTCCTCTATTATATTGTTTGTATTGACTTCATCTTCAGAATCACCATCAATATTGAGATTTTCAAACTTTAAAGCTTTAGCTTCATTTTCATAAAGGCATTCCAAGCCTGGATACTTATCATCATCAAATGTCACATATGTGCTCTCCATTATTTTCTTTTGCTCTAGCACATAGACTCTGTAGGCGGTCCTTTCTAATGAATATTCAAGAAAAATAGCTTCAAATACTTTGGAGTTAAATTTTCCAACATATTCAGAGTTTTCATTGAGCATAAAGCACTTGCTTCCAAACACATGAAGATGCTTAACAATAGACTTTATTTTTGACAAAATTGAATAGAGTGACTTGCCAATATTTTTGTTTAGTAAATATCTGTTCTGAGTGTAACATGCTGCATTAACAACTTCTTCCCAAAAACTAGTTGGTAGTTTAGCATCTTGCAGCATTTTCCTTGCAGCTTCAACTAGAATTCTATTTTTCCTTTCAACCATACTATTTTGTTGAGGTATTCTTGCAGTTGAGAACACTTGAACAATGCCTTTGTCTTTGAAAAATTCACTTAGAATTACATTCCTGAATTTTGTACCATTGTCACTTCTCAATATTTTAACAAAATTTTGATCTTCAGTCTGCTTCTCAATTTTCTTTATTTGTTCAATAATGATTTGTGGAGTTTCATCTTTTGGATGCATAAATTCCACCCAAGTGTACCTTGAGTAGTCATCCACCATCACCAAAACATACTTCTTTCTGGATATGGACATGACATTTACATGTCCAAAAAAATCCATGTGGATAAGCTGTAGTGGAGCATTAATGGAATTCACAGTTCTGCTTTTGTGACTTGACCTCTTCTTGTTGCCTTTTTGACAAGTTTCGCAAACTTCATTTTGAGCAAATTCCAAACCTGACATATTTCTCACCAATTCTCTTTTCCCCATAGTATTAATTACTTTGCAAGTTCAAGTGAGAGAGCTTCTTGTGCCAGAGTTGGCTTTGTTCACTAGATGCCTTGGGGTAGAAATAATATATTTCATCCTTGTTTGCTGAGTTCATGTCTGCAACAAACAGGCTTCCTTTCCTTACTCCTTTCAGAGCAACTTCATCAGTTTTCTTGCTTGTGATTGAGCAATTTTCTTTGTCAAAAATAACCTTGAATCCTTTATCTGTAAATTGACTAACACTAAGAAGATTCACTTCAAAACCTGCAACCAGTGCTACATTTTCAATGACAATATTTTCATGAATCAACTTGGTATATCCCATTGTCAATCCCTTGTTGTTGTCTCCAAAGGTCACCAAAGGGCCAACCATCTCCTCAAACTATGATAGCAGGGCTTTATCATATGTCATATGTCTGGAACATCCAATGTCAATGATCCATATGACTTTATTCTTCTTGCCCTACACACAATGATGTTTAAGTGTGTTTAACTATCCAAACAGTGTTAGACACTTTTTTTTATAGAATTAACAGAAGTAAAACTTGAATATTTAAAAGAAACAACATTCTTAGTTTGATCATCATTTTCTTCTTTAATCACTGATCTAAAGTTAACTTCCTTTAGATCCTTTCTCAGCTTATGACAACGGGTCATAACTTTCACATTGCATGGAATGCGGTCAAACTTGTCGCAGAAAGAGTATGGGTCATTTGTTTGTTCCTCATTATATTTGCAAGCTCCAAACTTTGGCTCACTAACAGCCTTTTTATAAAGGTGAGTTAGATGATTTGTTGAGCCACATTTTTGACACTGCTTTCTGGGAGCATCTACAACATATGCATAATTTTTGCCCTTGTTGACACCCATCTTTCCATTTATGTTCTTTTTCTTCTTTTCAATGTTATCATTCTTGATCTCCATTTTTGGTGTTTTGGCCATCAGTGAAGGGTTTCGAGCACATAAACGCAACGAAAACAGTAATTAAAAACGTAAAAAAATAGAATTTTCGAAACCCACCGCAGGATCCATGCGAAAAACATATATTTAATTTGTAGATCAGATTGTTTACCTTAAGAAGCTTTACCAATTGGTTGACTAATGGAGATCCATAGCTTGTTCAATCACCATGCGTCCCGCTCTCGCGATCTACACTTAATCGGTATCCACACGAATGCTTGAACTCAAGGATTGAATGTGTACTAGCACAAACTCGTTTCTTCTTGCTCTCTCCATATTCTCCATTGGTGGCTAGGGTTTTAGTAAAAGTCTTGCTTTTTCAAAAATCAGCCACACAAGAGATATTATATAGAGAGTAGAAAAATGAATTATAACTCTTAACAAATTAGGAGTTATTATTAATTCAAAATTCCTATTTGTATTATAATTAAGTCTCACTTAATTATTTAACAAATAAATTTCATAATTAATATTAGTAAATTTAAATATCATTATTTATCTAATTAATTAAGTCAAACTTGATTAATATTATAAATAATTCAAATTACTTTAATTTAATTTAAATCCAATTTAAATTAAATAATCCTTCAAGTATTATTTGTGTGTGACTCTATAGGTTATTATTACATTGACAACGAATTTTAAATCTAATTTAAAATCATAAACAATGAGCGACATCTAGTAATACATCATTGCTACCCAAGTAATAATAATTGAATCGGTGATCGATTAAACCTTTCGTGAATAATGGACAAACAAACACACTAGTCTTAATGCATTATTATTGTCCTTTAATAATAATACTCGACTAGGGACCTTTAGGAATATTGATACTATTCTCATAATCTCATTTCTAAGTCACGTACTTAGAGATAAAATATTGCATATCATATTCCAAGGACATTTATTAATCTAACATTTATATCGCATTAAATTAAGAATTAATAAATTATAAAGGGAATAATCGATAGAAAATAAACATTAATAATCCTAATGTCTTAAACTAAAACATCATAGTGTTGTCTCTAGGGCACAAACATTAGCAATCTCCTACTTGCACTAGAGCCAATCACCCATGTATCTAATACTCATGGAACTAGTATGACCATCGTGCTTCTGCTATGACAAAGCCTTAGTCAGTGGGTCTGCAACACTATCATTACTATGCACTTTACATTTATATCTCCTTGATCATTAATCTCATTAATAAGGTGATATCACTTAAGGACATGCCTAAACAGTCTCCTTGGCTATTTGAAAAGTATCAATATATTCGGCTTCCATTATAGAATCATCAATGTTCTTGCTGTGAACCATTCCAGCTAACATAACTTATATTTAGACAAAACACAAACCAGACATTGACACATAATCATCCTTGTCTATCCAGAAATTAGGTTAAGAAACTAGTATCAGTGTAACCCTTTATAACCAGTTCCCTATCTTCTCCATATACCAAAATAAATCTTTAGTCCTCTTTAAGTACTTAAGAATATTCTTGAAAATAATCCAATGACCCTCACCTAGATTAGACTGGTATCTGATTGTCATGCTCAAAGCATACGAAACATCAGGATTAATACATATCATTGTACACATTATAGATTCTATTGCTGACGCATCTGGAACTTTCTCAAACGGCCCTTATCATCTAATAATTTAGGGGGCAATTATCTTTTGAGATCACTATCCCATGAGACATCGAAATATATCCTTTCTTTGTCTCTTGCATCATAAAATGATGTAATACTTTATCAATGTATGTTCTCCGACTAGGTCGATTAATCTTTTCAATCTATCTCTATAGGTCTTGATCCTTAATATATAGGTAGCATCGCCTAAGTCTTTCACCGAGAAACTATTTCTCAACCAAGTCTTAACAGCCTGTAGAGAAGTTATGTCATTCCATATCTATTATATGTCATCTACATATAATACTAGGAATATCACATGGCTCCCACTAACCTTCTTGTAAACACATGGTTCATCTTCATTTTGAATAAAGCCAAACTCTTTGACCATTTCATCAAAATGAATATTCATTCTACTTGAGGCTTGCTTCAATCTATAAATATATAGAAGCAACTTACAAACTATCTTAGCAAACTTTGGATCGACAAAACCCTCAGGTTGTATCATATATACATCCTGTTCAAGGCTCCCATATAAGAAAGCAGTTTTGGCATCCATTTGCCAAATCTCATAGTCAAAGTAAGCAACTATTGCTAACAAATATCTGATGTACTTGACCATAACAACTAGTGAAAAAGTCTCATCATAGTCTATACCATGAATTTGTTTGAAACCTTTTTCCACTAGTCGCACCTTATAGGTCTGTACTTCACCATCCATGTCAGTTCTCTTCTTGAAAACCCACTTGCACCCTATAGGTTTTACCCCTTTGAGTGGATCAACTAAAGTCAATACTTTATTTTGATATATGGATTTCATCGCGGATTGCTTGGCCTCCAGCCATCTCTCGGAGTCTGGACTATTCATAGCATCTTGGTAGGTGTGGGGCTTATCCTTATCCGTAAGCATCACATTACCATCTTAAGTCAAAAGAAATCCATAATTTCTCCCGGACTCATGGTGAATCCTACTAGATCTACGAATAACCTGTGTTTCCTAAACATGATTACTTTCAACATTTTGATGTACATCCTGATCTTATTCCAACTCTGGTTTAATGTTATCATGTGGTTCTCGATCTTCATCGAGATGTATTATCCTCCCACTGATTTTCTTAGAAAGTAGTTCTCCATCAAAAAATACAGCGGCCCGAGCAACAAACACTTTGTTCTCGAAAGGATTATAAAACTATACCCTAGTCTCACTTGGATATCCCGTAAAATAGCATCTATCTAATTTTGGTCCAAGCTTGTCAGAGGCTAAACATTTTACAAACGCTTCACGTCCCCAAATTTTCATAAATGACATGTTATGTCATTCATCACTCTATATCTCATACGGAGTATTTTGAACCGCTTTAGTTGGAAGTTGGTTAAGTGTATATGCAGTCGTTTTTAGAGCATAACCCTAGAAACTGAATGGAAGATCCGATTGACTCATCATCGATCGCACTATGTCCAACAAGGTATGATTTCTCCTCTCTGAATCTCTATTCCATTGAGGTATTCCAGAAGGAGTAAGTTATGATACACTATCACACTCCTTTAAGAAACTCTTAAAATTGAGGTTTAAGTATTCTCCTCCACGACCTGATCGTAAAACTTTTATACTTTTCCCTTGTTTTCTTTTATATTTCAGCCTTATATTTTTTGAAAATATCAAAAGAATCGGATTTGTTCTTCATAAGAACCATATATCCATATCTACTAAAATCATCAGTAATTGTATGAAGTAGTATAAGCCCCCTTTGAAATATTCTGTATTTTTAGAATTATTATAATTATTATTCGAATATATATATGTGCTTTTATGATTTAGAAGGAATAAAATGGTGGATATTTTATTCCTGTTTGACGAGTTTGTGTTATTAAATGGTAATGTGCTATTGTTAAGTGTTGTATCGATCCTTGTTAATTTCTGAAAATATTTACTTAAATGTGTTATTTTCAAAAGTTATTTGAAAGTCGATCATTTTATTGATATCGGTAAATTGAGTTCGTTTTACAATATTAGGGATTGGGTGGATATTCTGTCAGCTATGTGTTGTATGTAATATTAATTGTGTATGACTCAGTTGTGATTAAGAAATATTTGTATTATTAATTACTGGGTCGTATCATTTTGTTTTATCTTTAAAAGTGATTTTATTGAGGAATTATTTTTATAAATATTGGAATTATCTCTAAAATTATTTTTATGGATTTATAATATCAATAATTATGTATGGGAATTTATAAAATTTACAAAACAATATTTCATCTATTATTTATCCCTAAATGATTTTCTGATTGTATTTGAGTATAAATTCAGTATTAAATTCAAGGATATTTCAAAAACAATGAAACTTATGTTTTATTAGTATTTAAATATTTCGAGAATTTTAAAATTATTTCAGAAGTTTTTCATATTAAATTCACCTGCAAGTTTGTTCGTGTAATCGTTAAATGCGGGTATAGTGCGCAACTCAAAAATATTTTAAAAATTATGAAAATTTTATTTTATTAGTTTTTAAATATTTCGAGAATTTTAGAAGTATTTCAGTGATTTTTTGGGTTATTTTCACCCGCAAATTTGTTCATTAAAATACAAAACTCGGGATAAAACCAGGTTGCTGGGGGATAAATGTTACACTAGTTGTATTCCTGTTATTTAGTAAAACGTGGCAGATGGTTATTACCTCCATTTGCTACGTGTTGAATAAAAAAAATAAAAAAATAAAAATCCTAGACTACCGCGTACACCTACCCCCCTTTCATTTTTCTTTCACGCGCGCAAACCCTCCACCCCTGTACCCCCGTTAACCCCTATACACAACCTTTTGCCTCTTCTTGTCTCTCCTGTTTCATAAATTTATATATTTTTAATTTTCAAAAATTCATATCTTACAAACCGTTTGTCCAAATTTCAATTGTTATATATGTAAATGATCAGCACTTCGATACCTACGCATAGGTATATATATTGCGAGGTTTTAAAAAGAAAATTTGCGAAACATATTTTCCGTTTTAATTTAGTTTCGGGGCATAGAAAATGAGTTTGACGGTGTTGATTACTCCACATGGCATCTCAGCGTGTATATGTCTATGGCTATTAATTTCGAATTTTTCTGGAGATATTTTCCGGACATCATATATTCTCTTCGGGGTGATCAGAATTTATTTTGGGTAACGATTCCGAAATTCTGCCTTCATACTTGGGTATATTATAGCATGCTAGTGTTTATATATTTATTTCATAATTTTTAGAAATTGTTGTAGAAGTCACTTTTGGTCCGAGTTTTGGTTCAGGTGGCCGTGTTTTTCATTTCTCGCGTGTTTATAGGTGCAAATATAAATTATTGTATGTTTTAAATTTATAAATTTGATTAGAGTATAGTTGGATAGTATTATTTGGGATTGATTTTGAGGGGTTATGACCCCGGGAAGAGTCTACAAAGACGTTATTTTGAAAGTTTTTCTAAAATATTTATTTCGATTTCAAATTATTATCTTTTATTATTTTTGAAACTCATAATTTGATTCAATTATTTATAATTTGTTTTTATTTATCTTATTTTATTCATAATAAATAGACCGTTTGTCCGTTTAATACGAAACGAACGCGTCTAAACTCAGAAAAATATTTTGCTTTCATTAAAAATACTTTCGAGACCCAAATTCTTTTTTCGAAAGGTCACTTGTTTTACGAGTCATTCTGAGTCGATTATTGATCGATAAATCATATTTTGACCCGATTTCAGTTATAAACGTACCGAGTCGAATGTTTTGACGAACCGAGTCATATGTGATATGAATTATGTGATACGTGAATTACGTGTTTACATGCTATATGAATTATGTGCATATGTTGGACAAGAGTCCTATGTTTGTCTATTTTCTTTATGCGTGGGCTATCGTATGGGTGCACGATAGGGTTTTGACGCGCAGTTCGTCGAGTAACTATCGTTTAGACGATTAAAGTTGTATCTTTTAATTATAGATGTGGATCATTCGAGTTGATCTGAACAAGACGTTGGATAAAGAGTAATATGGAATGATATTGGGTATCTGGCTTTTAGCAATCGCAGGAGCAGCCTATCAGTAAAGTGTTGAAAAGAAAGACGGAGATGTTTTGTGACAGAATGTCAGAATAGATTCGTCTTTGCGAGTGTGACTAACTACTAAATCTCAAAGGCAGGTATCACCATCATCACTTACTGTTCAAGTGATATTTATTTTAAATCTTCTTATGCAAGTATTGCTTTCCCTATTCTCTGTTCGGAATAGATAAATGTTTTACATATCGCTGAATTAAATGATTCTGTTTATGCAAGTACTCTTCTGCTATTCTATGTTCAGAATAGCTAAGTGATTTTACTTATCAAATTACTGGATTTATAAATGTTTTGGATTTTGAGAAAGATGATTTGGTTGCGAATATTCCTACCTAAGTAAATGGGGGAATAAAATTATTTCGGGTGTCGATTATTATGACCCCTCTCAATAAAATGTTTTAAGATTGGATCATAATTGCGTAAGTGACCGGGACAGACGGTCCAACGGAGGGCTATTTCTAAGTGTCATATGAAATATTATGACACAATTTTTGCCACAGGCAAGTATATTGCCTTTTTATTTGAGTACTCGTGTTTTGGGGACATGTTTCTACGAATCATGAACCAGTGCTATCATACGGGCTGATCAGCATGTGATAGTACGTCCGTCGGAGAATGATCCCAATCTAAATTGTCATATCATTTCTGATATTCATAGAATAAATGATTTATTAACTGTTTCTGTTCTGGATAAAAGGTAAAATGCCATTTTGATTCAATTTCTGCTTGATGTGGATATTTAGGTTGTTAAATATCAAAGGTGGTATTAGTATAGATGATTAATGTAGACTTCAGTATGGGATGTTGTGAGCATCAAAGTTCATATTGATATCTAATTTGATATGACAACAACATGAGTATTAATATCAAGAGTTCGGTTTTGAGTAAAGTTATGATTCATTCCATAATCATTGGTTCATGTTATTATTGTTTACGATATTTCCGTAAACACTGTTTTACGAGTTTTATTCTCGTCAAGATTCAAAGTATTGTTGAAGCATTTTGCTCGAAAATATCAAAAAGAGTTTTGAATACAGTGAGAGACAATTATCCGATTCCTTAACAAATTTTATGTTTCAGCAATTATGATTTTTAAATGTTTTGCTCTAATGCAGATGTCAGTTTTATATCCAAACGACCCTATATTTGTTACAATGATCTTGATGAGCATTTCTTTCGCTCATACTTTCCTATTTTTAAATTTAACCTCCAGTGAGGATTAACTTGCGCTGTTTAGCCGCGTAATTCGAGGAAGCAAGGAAGAAGCTTTTGGAAGGTGGTTGGTCCAGGGTTTTGCGAACTAGTGTAAGTTTTATTATGTAAAGTTATTTATATTATATTATATTATAGTTGTATATTTTATAATTGGGCCTAGTATACTTCTTTTCGAAGTTATACTAGCGGGTTAAGTGTTGAGATTGAGAATTGTTGAAAAAAGTTTTAAAAGAAAGAGAAAAAATTATTTGTGGAATTTGGATATCTTGTTTCTTGAACTGTAACCTTAAAAGATCTTGGATTAGTGTGGGGTCATTTATGCTAAATATCTTCCGCTGGCATTTATTTATTGATTTAACAGGTTAATTTGGATTGAGATTTTATAGTGACGACCAAATCCTCTGACCCCGGATTTGGGGGCGTTACACCCTTACCATCATACACATTCGACCACATATATTATTATGTATAAGTCATAATCATTCAGTGGCCCTTTCACCTGATCAGGTAAAAGAAGCTTTAGTCATTTTGCCAATGAGATAAAGTTCGCATCTTCCGTATGATTCAAAATCAAACTTATCCAAGTATTCATCTATATGTAACTCAGAAATGCGTTTCTCATTAATATGGCTTAACGACAATGCTAGAGGTAATGTTTGATTTGAGTCAACTTAGAACATATAAATTGTTAACTAATTATGCAATATTATAAGTCTTATCATTGAAATAGAGTAAACAAATATTGTTTATTTAACTAAAATGAAAACCTTTTTTGTCCTGACAAGAAATTGACTTAATGTATCCGCTAAAGGCAGGCACGTAATAACAATTTATCAAGTTCTCAATCTCGCCTTATGGGCAAAATTAGGTATCGAGTTCCTTCAACTAAAGCAACAACTTTTGCTCCAATTCTAACCCTATAACTGAATCTTGGCCATTGCTAGTCTTCTTCTTTAGATCTTCCAAATAAGCTCGACAATGCAACTTCCATTCATCCAGTTATTTCCACAGAAATGACAATCATCTCCTTTAGCAACACCACTATTAGGTTTCAAAAGCCCTTTGGGATTGGACTTTGGTTTGGCACCGAATAAGATCAAATCTTCACCTTGTTTGTCCACTTTCCTTTCCCATTTGTATTCCATGTGTACATCATCAATACAGACGTAATTCATGCCTTTACCGTGTTATTTTCAGCAGTTTTAAATATGCTTAACAACTCAGTGAGTGTTCTGTCTATCTCATTCCTTTTGTTCTTAACAAACTGAGAATAGAAGTTGTTCAAAGATCATTTGATCAAATCAAGCCGAGTCTCTAGACCATTCTTGAAACCCAAAATATCAAGGTACATATGTCTATCACCTTTAGAACATGTGGTCCAATCGGATAAGATTCTCCCATTAATGCAAAAGTATGGTGCCTTATTATTGTCAAATCTTTCTGACGAGCCTATCCTTCAAACATCTTTTGAAGGTGCTCAATCATATCATAAGCATCATTATGCTCTTGTTTCTTCTAAAGCTAAACACTCATAATTACAAGTATGAGACATGAAACATCAGTTGCATAATTAATTTGCTTCTGGTAAGCATTTTATTCTGCACATGTTTCATTCTCAGCTAGAAGAAATAAGGGAGGGGTTTGAGTGACATCCTTGAACCCGAGGACAGTCCTCAAGTTCCCATGTCAATCGAGGAAATTATTTCATGTCAGCTTGTCCTTCTCAAGGACTATTACATAAAGAAGTTATTTGTGTTATTTGTCATTTGATATCTACAATATTAAAGTGCATAAAATGACTTAGTCTACATATGATCATTAAATTATGTTCAAGTGATTGTTCATATATATTCATAATATATATCTCCCACTATTTTTATCAAATCAATAGCCCTAACTATTAATTCGGAAAAAATATCTTCTATATCCTTTCTAGTGAGCCAAGATCCATATTTCACCACGCGTTAGATCAGCTTTGGCTTTTCTCCTAAAACATGATTATTTAGGTAGACAACCTTTGTCAATCATATTAAGTTTATAACTTTTTGATAGCTTGATGGAACAACATTTGTTTATATTTATATAATAAATCTCGCCAAACTCTATGCCTCAAAGTTCATAATCCTATTGTGGTAACTTAGTTAAGTCTAACCCAATAGTCAAAAGTATCAATATACTTCAACACATCTCCCACGATAGATGGGAGTACTTCACTTTGGCGAACCCACTCCTTATCGATCTAGGGTTAACATATTAGACTTATTGGAAGGCATCCGATCAACTTAATATTAACTTAAGGGTTTTGTTAATTTTAAAACGATCATGATCCCATCAAAAGAGATTCCCAATTTTTCCTTGAATAAAATACTTCAAATCAATATTCGTCAATGGTTTGATTTCCAGGTAGTGAGGGAGTCACAACTGTCTCGCTTAAAACCCACATCCTTACAAGTTCAAAGAACTCGCTTTTGACAAAATCGCCCCATGTCAGAAATAAAGAAAATTTGTATTTTGATCCGTGTTTCATAAACACGAGAATCTCATAATCGTTTGTTCATTTTATTATCTTGAATCGTTACAGATTTTATTTTGTTTAGCAAGCATGACATGGGTGCCGTATCTAATACATACATCCTTAATCTAATTAAGCATGCATCTTTATAAAGTACTCTACACATACATTCATCATATGCGCATATATATGTAAAGTGCAATAAATAAATGTGGTTAGTTATGGCTTCATCCTATATGATCTTTATCAAGCTAATGACAAAGATCTAGGTCAATCTAAGGTGGAAAATAAATACAGGCTAACTATTACATGTCTTCTTTCTTGTATTGCTTCCTTGGATGGCCTCCGTGTGGGATTACCCTTAATCTTCAAATATTCATGTCTTCATGTACATTACAAGAATGAAATATTAAAATTAATCTAATGAACTTACAAGAAGAACTCGAGTTACATTCGAGATTTAATAATTACAAGATTAAACAACATGCAAGCCGTATTTGAAAAACCAAAACCATTAACCTAAGGTCAAAGCCATAACCATCCACCATGCTCAATTAACACAAAATAACATGTTAAAACACATAATCTAATCTTAACATATCATACCCATCATGATCTAATCATAAAAACAAATATTGAAAAAATCAGAAAATTCGAAATTAAATCTGATAACATTAAATCGCAGATTACAGGGCATAAACGACGTCAAACGCTTAGACGCTCGATTCCAGACGTTCAGACGCTCGATTCCATATGAAATAGCATATTCATTCACCATATGATCTGCATCTGATTCAGAATCATATCAAATACGATTCATATAATAAGAACAAACGCAAAACATGTATATATCAGTATATGTACAGATTATATAATCATCATATGATTATACAACTCTCATGAATATCATATATTCAAAACATATACATACATACACATATATAAACATAACAACATGTAAAACATATAAAATTGCATACATAACAGTCATGGAATATTGTATACATGTTATCATCATAAAACCAGTAAACACATAAATGAATTAAACACTTTTCACAAGTAGCTCAGATGCCATTGAAGGGTTTCGAGCACATAAATGCAACGAAAACAGTAATTAAAAACGTAAAAAACAGAATTTTTGAAGCCCACTGCAGGATCCATGCGAAAAACATATATTTAATTCGTAGATAAGATTATTTACCTTAAGAAGCTTTACCAATTGGTTGACTAATGGAGATCCATAGCTTGTTCAATCACCACGCATCCCGCTCTCGCGATCTACGCTCTATCGGTATCCACATGAATGATTGAACTCAAGGATTGAATGTGTACTAGCACAAACTCATTTCTTCTTGCTCTCTCCATCTTCTCCCTTGGTGACTAGGGTTTTAATAAAAGTATTGCTTTTTTCAAAAATCAGCCACACAAGAGATATTATATAGAGAGTAGAAAAATGAATTATAACTTCTAACTAATTAGGAGTTATTATTAATTCGAAATTCCTATTTGTATTATAATTAAGTCTCACTTAATTATTTAACAAATAAATTTCATAATTAATATTAGTAAATTTGAATATCATTATTTATCTAATTAATTAAGTCAAACTTAATTAATATTATAAATAATTCAAATTACTTTAATTTAATTTAAATCCAATTTAAATTAAATAATCCTTCAAGCATTCTTTGTGTATGACCCTATAGGTTATTATTACATTGGCAACGAATTTTAAATTTAATTTAAAATCATAAATAATGAGCGGCATCTAGTAATACATCATTGCTACCCAAGTAATAATAATTGAATCGGTTATCGATTAAACCTTTCGTGAATAATGGATAGTGTAATATAATCCCTTTAACCAAATATTATATATTAAACTAGAGGCATGTAATGTGTCATCCGCATCATAGTTTAATCCAAGTTTCCTTGATCAATGAGTAGACTATCATATCAAATCAACATTTGAGCGTGGCCACGAATTTCGTAGTCTAGCTCACACAAGAGGCCAATAATATCACTCCTAAAATAGAAGGGTTTAATCTCATCTAGATCATTCATATTTCTCATACGATTCATAATATACCCAATGTCCACTTTTATCATTACCCGGTCAAGGATAACTTTTAATGGAATCAATGTATATTAATTCTCGTATAGAAATATAATTACTTCAGGTCTAAGGACCATTATATCATTATCACTGTGAGAATTACTTATGACACAATGGATATGTAGAATCTCACATCGGGTCTAACCAACACCATGTACATATACATATGCCCGTGTCTTTGACTTTAGTATCACTATATCTATGATCAATGAGATGTGATCATCAGTCAACAAACACACTAGTCTTAATGCATTATTATGATCCCTTAATAATAATACTCGACTAGGGATCTTTAGGAATATTGATACTATTCTCATAATATCATTTCTAGGTCACGTACTTAGAGATATAGAATTACAAATCATATTCCAAGGACATTTATTAATCTATCATTTATATCGCAGTAAATTAAGAATTAATAAATTATAAAGGGAATAATCGATAGAACATAAACATTAATAATCCTAATGTCTTAAACTAAAACATCATAGTGTTGTCTCTAGGGCACAAACATTAACAATCTCCCACTTGCACTAGATCTAATCACCCATGTATCTAATACTCATGGAACTAGTATGACCATCGTGCTTCTGCTGTGACAAAGCCTTAGTCAGTGGGTCTGCAATACTATCATTACTATGCACTTTACATTTATATCTCCTTGATCATTAATCTCATTAATAAGGTGATATCGCTTAAGGACATGCCTAAACAGTCTCCTTGGCTATTTGAAAAGTATCAATATATTCGGCTTCCATTATAGAATCATCAATATTCTTGCTGTGAACCATTCCAGCTAACATAACTTATATTTAGACAAAACACAAACCAGACATTGACACATAATCATCCTTGTCTATCCAGAAATTAGGTTAAGAAACTAGTATCAGTGTAACCCTTTACAACCAGTTCCCTATCTTCTCCATATACCAAAATAAATCTTTAGTCCTCTTTAAGTACTTAAGAATATTCTTGAAAATAATCCAATGACCCTCACCTGGATTAGACTGGTATCTGATTGTCATGCTCAAAGCATACGAAACATCAGGATTAATACATATCATTGTACACATTATAGATTCTATTGCTGACGCATCTGGAACTTTCTCAAACGGCCCTTATCATCTAATAATTTAGGGGGCAATTATCTTTTGAGATCACTATCCCATGAGACATCGAAATATATCATTTCTTTGTCTCTTGCATCATAAAATGAAGTAATACTTTATCAATGTATGTTCTCCGACTAGGTCGATTAATCTTTTCAATCTATCTCTATAGATCTTGATCCTTAATATATAGGTAGCATCGCCTAAGTCTTTCACCGAAAAACTATTTCTCAACCAAGTCTTAACAGCCTGTAGAGAAGGTATGTCATTCCATATCTGTTACATCTACATATAATACTAGGAATATCACATGGCTCCCACTAACCTTCTTGTAAATATATGGTCCATCTTTATTTTGAATAAAGCCATAATGAGGGACTTAAGTATAACACGGAAGTGATATAATTCTGTAGAAATGTCATTGATTGCATCATTACACTCAGCTTTAGATAAATGTGCTAGGTTAGTGGTGATTACTTGAAGAACTTGTTTCTTTCAGCAGACTTGGCCATCAGAGCTAGATTGACATAGTTTACATCTTCATCTTCATCCAATCCATCAGCTGCCCAGTCATTTTCCTGTGTAAGGAAAGCCCTTTCCTTTTGTTTGAGCAACTCAAAATATTTTTGTTTTTAATCAACAGGCTCAAACTTCTTTTTGCTAGAATCTGACTTTCTACACTCACTGGCAAAATGCCCTGCCAAGCCATATTTGAAATATTTGAATTTGGATTTATCCACCATGTTTCTACTTGGCTCGGATGCTCCAAAGTTCTTTTTGAACTTGAGCTTGGCAAATCTTCTGGAAAGAAATGCTAAATGCTCATCAATATCATTCATGCCATCTTGGCTCAAATGATCTTCATTTTTAGCTACCAGCCCTTTGCCCTTGTTCTCACAGACATTTGAAGTAGACTCAACAGCTTCTACCTTCATCTCTTTCTCTTTCTCTAACTCAACAACCAGTGCTATGGACCCTCCTTTCTTCCTTCCTTTCTCCATCCTCTCATTTTGCTCTATTTCAAGCTCATAAGTCTTCAGGATGCCATATAGTCTCTCCAAGGTAAACACCTTGTAATCCTGAGAATTTCTCAATGAGACTGTCATTGGTTTCCACTCCTTTGGAAGAGATCTAAGGAACTTGATGTTAGAGTCTTTTGTCTGATAGATTCTTCCATGCAACTTCAGAGCATTTAGTAGTTTTTGAAATCTACTAAAAATATCAGTGAGAGATTCACTATCTTCACAATGGAAGTGCTCATATTGCTGAATTAGCAGCTGCATCTTATTCTCCCTTACTTGCTCAGTACGACTAGCTAGAACGATTAGCTAGACTTTCCTCATATTAATTAAAATTTTGACTAGTTTGGACATTAGCTAGTCGTTCATGAGAACATATACAACTAAGCATATTTCAGTTTGTTTGAAAAAGAAAATCTCAATATCATAACCACTAAAGAATTTGTGGCTACCTGGATGACAATTTTAAAATAAAGAGTTTTCCAATTTGGACCGATAAAGACAATTATAACTCTAAATCGAGTGGTCTTGGAATCGGAACAATCGATAGCCTCTTATCAAATATTTCTTGCCAATAAAAGGGTACACTCAGAGGTGTTCTCGTTCACATACTTTATTAGATTCTCAAATAGAATTGAATTCGGAATACCAATATCAAATTGATACCTTTACTATGATTTCAAAGTTCCATATATAATTTCATCCCGATTAGAGGAAAAGGATTCCCGAGGAATATATGGATATTAGATCATCCATGTTTTTAACAATTTGTTAGATATTTACAATCTCGACTGAGAAGAGTAAGTATGAAAGAAGAATCAAATGAAGATACTCATTATGAATATTCATCGATGAATTGGGGGAAAATTTATATAAAAAAAATCTCTTGGATAATTGAGATGAAGTATAAATATCTATGAGTTGAACAAGAAAATCATAATCTATGAGTGAAAGTTCATGGATTAACTAAAAGAATTGAACAAGTCCTGATGCGGAGAAAGACTATTCAAGATGGTCACATCAGAAGTTCAAAGTAGGGAACGAAAAGGATTGCCTGATATAACTTACCAAGGAAATATGAATGATCAACAATCTGGAGGGAGTAACGTGACGGTGAGTAGGTGTCAAAATATTTCACTGATTATCCTAACTCTCGTCATTATCCATTTGAGGATGATACCACCTCTTCATCTTTGTAATTCCATGTTTCAGCTAGTGTATCCTTCATATCATTTTAAAATCGCTTACTAGTCTTGACTTTCGCACTTATATCTGTCATTCCGGTGTTTTACCTCGAAGACTTTACTCGGAAATATTCCAAAAGCATCTATTAAGCTGATAGGGGCCTGCTACATGCATTCGTTACTAACTACAAGTGGCCAGTTCGCCCTGGGAACAGATCAAAGAGATCTCTCAGGGATCTCAATGCAGTCCATAAGTTTGGTGGCATGTGTGTGTAATTGAATCATATATTACCAAATATATTAGAGGTCTACGATTATATATACGTAGTCTATGATATCATTTCTACCGAAGAATTCCTCTCTAGACTCACTGGTCTATCTTTTTAGAAGGTTCTAAGATCGAACCATCACTTATTGTAATCTTACGTCATTTATTTATAGACATGCCATCAATTCTTGACGCTCTTGATCTCTGAGCTAAACCATCATAACCCTTCATGTTGAGCGCACTGATAATATCAGGTAATGTACTCATCTTATGATAATATTCTTATATTACATTCAAATATTCCTTAATAGAATAAAAATCCTTAAGGGTATATTGGGCACTATTTCTGCTAAATTCGTTATTAATATGATATTCAAATCCTCATTGGTAAAATGACACTGTCAACTAGTTTGGGCCAATAACCTCAACCGTATACTAATAATTAGACTTCATGGTCCTCACATGTGATGCCCCTTCACGGGAAACCTATAAAGAACTACGAGTAACCAGACTCGTGTTATCACAATGAACATATGGTGTTGGTAATATCGTCTTTACCCCAAATGCTGTGGAGACTCAGCTCCAAGTTCTACATCCACATCCTTGACAAATCAAATATGATTCTAATTTTTCTCCTCATCATTCTGATAATCTCCAATAGTCCTATTAGTCATGCTTTAATACCTTAAATATACACTTATCCTCACCTACCCATTGGGCTACATCCGGTAGTCCAATGATGAACTCTATATGAGCTCTTACTCAATCTCGTATCTAGAAAAAATCCTAACACTCTCGTCTCTAAATACTATAACTTAATGCTCTGATACCATTTCTGTAACGCCCCTAAATCCGGGGTCAGGTTTCTGGGTCGTCACGCAATCCTTCATTCATATGTAACCTGCATTAACTCAATAATTCGATAATTCCATATCACAGACCCCCAATCTCACACACTCACAAGTTATGGCCTTAGAAACGACGTACAACAAGTATCATCTGGTATTAAAACTCAAATGTACTTTACAGGATCTCAAACAATTATTCATAACCTCTACATGAAGTTACAATAATTACGACTGATATCTTATACCTATCTGATACTCTGGCACACCTGAGATAAAGCTGCCAGGGATTCTCCCCATGACTGCAAGCGATTAAGTCCCACACCGGCATATTGGTTATCTGTTGTGTTGTATCATTTAAAAGAAAGCAAGAGTGAACTATAATGTCCAGCATAATAATGTACATTGTGAAAATGACTGTATGATAAACTCATGTAAAACATCATATATGATAATTACGTTTTATTCAAAAATAGTTTTCCTTGGTGACACACACCTTCTCAGGAAAACAATTCTTTAGTGGATTTTATTATCCTGCGAATACCTTAATGGTAAACCCAGCACCTAGGCTTGGGTTACGGTATTGCATCACAATTCCAATTGGAAGAATTTGGACACTCGTTGGAGCCACCGTATACGATGATCAGTCGTAATACGATAATAGTAACCTTTTCTACAAGTAGAAGGACGACACCTTCGTATCCCGGTTATCACCCTTGCCGCATACGGGCTATGTGTCCTCATTTCGGGTATACACACACTTCACAGGTCTGTAGGTACATACTATGTCGTCTCCTACGGTACCAGTAGTCTATCCAATACACGAAGTACTTGGATCCTACCCCTCCCTTGTCCTTTAGAAGATCCTATCATATCTCGAGAACTCGAACCACATCGAAGTTCCCCCAAGCGTTTTGCTTGTTGATAGGCATATCTTTGTTAGTGTATACTAAAAATATTTATTTGAAGTATATACATTTATTTCTGGCTAGTTTAATTGAGAATCATTTGAATGTTTACATGTTGTCTAATATTATATATTGTGAACAATCTAGTATCAAATGGGATACAAAATATTAGATTGTCAAATACAGTTATATAATATAATAAGGTTCGCAGCACAGGTGGTGTTGGACAATCCACTGGTATGGCTGTAGTGTTATTTAGATTAGTTTATATTGACTAATAAATAATACTAGTATACTTCGTGTATATTGAACAGGATCAAATTTAGAATTATTCCCTTAATACTGATTAAGAAGGAGAACTAAGATTTTATGTTATTATTAATGCTTAGGTTCTTAATCCGGAAATAGTAATTGACACGTGTATATTATTTACATGCTTTGATTTATATATGAAGTAATTATTTTGAATTATATCATTATATTTTGGGTGATGGAATTATATACATGGTGGATATTATTTATTGAAGGAATCCATGTCCTGATAATATTCGGGTTAATGATGTCCCCTTGAAAGCTCAAAAAGATTTAATTATGTGAAACCCTGCAGGTGGAATTTATTCTGGCATAATTAAATAAAGGTTGAGTGGATGATCAAGGATAAAAGATATTAATTAAATAAATTATCAGTAATTTATTTAATTAATGGACATGTGATATTTTAAACATGGGGAATTTAATAAGCAAATAATATTGGAACCGAATTAATTATTTAAATTACGGTATTAGGAAAAGTAGTGCAAATATTAATTCTTTAGTGGATTGAATTAATATTTAATTACATTGGGCTAGGCTCAAGATGTAATTATAAGGCCTAACCTAATTATCCATGGTCCCTATTGTAGCCTATATATATTCTTATTCTCTTCTTGCTTGGTAGTGTGTGAAAACATATTGTAGCCACCAAGAAGTAAGAAGAGAGGATAACTTGAGAAGACGGAGGCCACACTTCGCTCAAGGGAATTTGGGAATACAATAGAAGAGCGTGGAATCAACCGTTAACAAGGTGATTTTCTTTTCGTAATCTTTATCGTAAAACGTAGTAACACCCCAAGTTCGTGGTTCCCAACAATTGGTATCAAGAGCCTGGTAATGACTTCTACGTTTTATGATATAATGTCCATGTCGTAATTATATATGCGTGTATATAGTGTTTTGCTTGTATTGGTTTTTGATAGGGATAAATAAATTATGATTGTATTATTAAATACTGCATTAATTGTACAAGCTGTGGACTGCTAGACCCAATAAAAAGATATATGATACTCAGACCAGAAAGGTTAAGCCTGATGGACCAGATCAGGCCTGATGGAATAAAAAAGGCCCAAAAGCCCTGATTATTAATTAATTTCGTAATTAATTAATAAGGGACAAAACAGATGTTGAAAAGAGTCCCGATAAGAATATAAATCCTTAGAGATTAGCCTCAAGGGGACCTAAAAGGATAAGGAATCAATTTCCTACTATCTAGGACTCCAAAGTCCATTCTAACTATGAGACTTGCCCACCAAGTCTCCTATACCAAGTCCAATTCAAGGACTCCCAACATCTATATAAGGGGTCTCACCCCCACCAATCAAAACTACGTTTTTTGGCTTGATTCTCTAATTCACAGAGATACGTAGGCATCTCGTAAAGGCAGATTGAGTCACGAAACACGAGAGCAACCATTAAAGGCCTTGAGCTCTCGAATCTTAGTATTAAATACAGCAAGTAATAACCTTGGTTTTTTATCCATAACATTTGGCACCGTCTGTGGGAACACAACAACAACCATGGCGAGAACACGGAGAACAATTGGAGCTCTAGAGGAAGGAACACCATTAGAGGCAACCCAGGTGATTTCATCAACCGTGGAGGTTCCTCCCCATTCAACTTATGCATCTACTCAGGGGGAAGCCCAGACAGGGGCAACTCATCCTCAGCCACAAGGGACAACTCCCCCGACTATTCAAGGTACGAATCCTCAAGTTCAACAAATACATATACCCATGAATTCTCGACCCGTCGGGTATGAATATTCAACTATTGTTACTACTAACCCCCCTTATGGGATGCCCCTTCATCCTGAGGTTGGAGGAAGCGGATATGCTGGGCGAAGCGAAGCACGAGGGCGGTCGCCCCCCTATATACGAGGTTTGGATCCTATCCCTGAGGATCGGGAATTTTCTGGTCCATACACTGAGAGAGACTCCGAATCTTCAGATGATGAAGTGGCCCCGAGAAGGAGGCATCCTGGAAAAGAGCCAATGGCCGATGGAAGGCAACGCCCCCAAAGCACCCCAGGGGCGAATCCCCAAGAAGTGCAGGAAAAGATCAGGGCTCATGAGGCTGAAATCCAAAGGCTGAGGCGTGACTTGGAGGCTCACCAAGCCACCAGAACCCACATACCTCATAGGGGGAGAAATCCTCCTCCTATCATAGACCTGGATGGTCCGGTAAGAAGAAGGGCTGCTGTCCCAAGAACTGATCCAAGCAATCTCCTTCCCCTTGGAGATCCTGATGATCCAACTCCACCCTTCACAGAAGAGATAATGAATGCCCATATCTCAAGGAAATTCAAGATGCCCACTATCAAAGCCTATGATGGCACGGGGGACCCCGCTAATCATGTTAGGACATTCTCTAATGCACTGCTACTGCAACCCGTGAACGATGCTATAAAATGTCGGGCCTTTCCTCAAACCCTGTCGGGTATGGCTCAAAGATGGTACAGTCGCCTACCCCCAAATTCTATTGGATCATTCAGAGAATTAAGTCAGGCTTTTATTAAGCAATTCATCAGTGGAAGAGTCCATGAGAAAAGTTCAGCATCTCTTATGAGTCTTGTGCAGGGAGCTAAGGAATCCTTAAGAGATTACCTGAATCGTTTTACAAAGGAGGCTTTAAAAGTCCCAGACCTTGATGATAAGGTAGCCATGATAGCACTGCAACAAGGAACTAGGGATGAGTTTTTCAAGATGTCTTTGGCCAAACGACCCCCTGAGAGCATGTTGCAGCTCCAAGAGAGGGCAGGGAAGTATATCAAGGTTGAAGAAAGTATGAGGAAGACCGTAGTAAGTAATGAGCCCACTGGAGGCAAGAAACGAAAAACTGATTTGGAGTATATCGCTAAGGACAAATATCCTAGAACCGAACAAAACCCTGATTCAACCCCCAAGAAGGGAGGACCTGGCCAAAAGTTCACTGAATACGCTAAGTTGAATGCTCCCAGAAGTCAGATTTTGATGGAGATTGAGAAAGACAGAGATATTCGCTGGCCTAAGCCCTTGAAGGCTGATCCCGCCAAGCTGGATAAGGGCAAGTATTGCAGGTTTCACAAAGATGTTGGCCATGACACCGATGAGTGTAGGCAATTGAAAGATGAAATTGAGTTTTTGATTCGAAAAGGAAGATTGAACAAGTATACTGGAGATGGAGGGGACAGAAATAATAATGGAAGGAAGAACTTTGAAGATCGTAGGAGGGACCAAGACGATCAGGGGCGAAACCCCCAGCCTAGAGGACCAGTTATAAACACCATTTATGGAGGGCCGAGACCTCGAGGGCCTGTGATAAACACGATCTTTGGAGGTCCAACTGCTGCTGGATTGTCCAAAAATTCCAGAAAGGCATATACTAGAGAGGTTATGCATATTGTTGGAGAAGCCCCGAAGAGGGCCAGGACAGAAGTAACATTGGCTTTTGATGATTCCGACCTAGAGGGTGTGAAGTTTCCCCATGACGACCCGCTGGTCATAACACCAATAATAGGAAATAGCCCGGTTAAGAGGGTCCTTGTGGATAATGGTGCTTCTGTGGATATCTTGCTCCACGACACCTTTCTAAGGATGGGGTATAACGACTCCCAGTTAACACCAACCGACATATCGATATATGGATTTGCTGGAGTAGAATGTCCTGTGGAAGGGATAATCAAGTTGCCAACCACCATAGGTACGGAGCCAAGGCAAGCAACGCAGATGCTGGATTTCGTAGTGGTAAAGGCTAGTTCAACTTATAATGCTATCATGGGGAGAACAGGGATACATGCCTTCAAGGCAGTCCCCTCTTCCTACCATTCAGTCATGAAGTTTCCCACCCGAAACGGGATTGGAGAAGAGAGAGGAGATCAAAAAATGGCTAGAAGCTGTTATGTGGCCTCTTTGAGGGCAGATGGAGTCGGGGGGCAGGTTCTTCCTATTGAAGATATGGATGTTCGAGAAAATGATGAGAATAGAGGAAGGCCAGCAGAAGAATTGGTCTCGGTTCCTTTATACCCCGAGAATCCTGAGAGGACGACTTTCATTGGAGCCACATTAGAGGAGCCCCTTAAAGGGAAGTTAGTGAAATTTTTGCAAGAAAATAGTGATGTGTTTGCATGGTCAGCAGCTGATATGCCAGGCATAGACCCGGAGTTAATTACTCACAAGCTAAACGTAGATCCAAGCCGGAAGACAGTGAAACAAAAGAAAAGAAATTTTGCCCCGGAAAGACAAGAGGCTATAAAGCAGGAAGTGGAAAAGCTCTTAGAGGCTGGATTCATTGAGGAGATTCAATTTCCGGAGTGGTTAGCAAACCCTGTAATGGTGAAGAAGGCTAATGGAAAGTGGAGGATGTGTATAGACTTTACCGATCTGAATGATGCATGCCCCAAAGACTGTTTTCCGCTGCCTAGAATTGATACTTTGATTGATGCTACCGCTGGACATGAGATGCTGAGTTTCATGGATGGGTTTAGCGGATACAACCAGATCAAAATGCATAAGGATGACATTCCAAAGGTATCATTTATCACTGACTTTGGTGTTTATTGTTATCTTGTTATGGCGTTTGGTCTCAAGAATGCAGGAGCCAGCTATCAAAGGTTGGTGAATAGAATTTTTAAGGATCTTATTGGTAAGACTATGGAAGTCTATGTTGATGACATGTTAGTCAAGAGTCTAGTAAAGACTGATCATATAGCCCATTTAAGGGAAGCTTTTGAGGTCCTGAGGTACCACAAGATGATGTTGAATCCGACGAAGTGTGCTTTCGGAGTAGGATCTGGAAAATTCTTAGGATTGATGGTCTCGAAGAGCGGGATTGAGGCAAATCCTGATAAAATAAAGGCGATCCTGGACATGGAACCCCCCAAAACTGTCAAGGATGTTCAGAAGCTCACAGGAAGGGTTGCTGCGTTAGGACGATTCATCTCCAAGTCAGGAGACAAGTGCTTGTCATTTTTCAAGTCACTGAAGAACATCAAAGACTTTGTATGGAATGAGGAAAATCAGAAGGCATTTGAAGAGTTAAAGAATTATATGGGCCAGGCCCCGTTGTTGGCCAAGCCAGTTCTGAATGAAGTTTTATTTTTGTACTTGGCTGTTTCAGAGAGCGCCTTGAGCGCCGTGTTGGTTAAGGAGGAACTGAAAGTCCAGAAACCCGTATACTATGTCAGCAAAATTTTGCATGGTGCTGAGTTGAATTATTCAGCCATTGAGAAATTCGCTTTAGCCTTGGTAATGGCTTCAAGAAAGCTGCGTCCTTATTTTCAAGCTCACCAAATTGAAGTGCTAACAAATCATCCACTGAGAAATATCATTCACAGTCCCAAGGCAAGTGGGAGACTGATTAAGTGGGCAATAGAGTTGGGAGAGTTCGATCTCAAGTATAAGCCACGTACGGCCATAAAAGCCCAGGCACTAGCTGACTTCGTGGTGGAATGTACCATACCCAACCAAGAAGTCGGGGGGCAGGAAGATACCATACCTCAAGACAAGGGAGTCGACAATGGGGACAAGGAGAAAGAATATTGGGTTCTCTATTTTGATGGAGCATCAAAAACAAATTCCAGTGGAGCAGGGTTGGTTTTGCAAAGCCCAGATGGATTCTTAATTGAGTATGCCATGAAACTAGACTTCCCAACCACAAACAATGAGGCAGAGTATGAAGCCCTGATTGCTGGCCTTGGTCTAGCTGGGACACTTAGAGTCAAAAATTTAAAGGTCCGTGGAGACTCGAAGTTGATCATATCCCAGGTAAAGGGAGAATTTGAGGCAAGGGATGATACGATGGCTAAGTATGTTCGCCTAGTAAGGGCTGTGATGACCCAATTTAATGAATGCCATGTTGAACACATTCCAAGGGAAGAAAATGCTAAAGCGGATGCGCTATCAAAGTTTGCTTCATCTGAGATTGAAGAAAGTTCAGGAAGTGTGTACTTCCGTGTTTTGAAGACACGAAGCATAGATGTTAAGCTTGTGGCTCCCGTAGGCTTGGGAACGTCATGGATTGATCCCATCAAGGCTCACATTCAGACCGGTTGGTTGCCAAGCGATGCGATTGAGGCACGGAAGTTAACTGTTCGAGCACTAAGGTACTCTTTGATAGATGGGATCTTATATAAAAGATCTTTCGTGGTTCCTTACTTGAGGTGCCTCAGGCCCGATGAGGCACGCTTAGCTCTTGAAGAAGTGCATGAAGGTGTTTGTGGACAACACTTGGGGGGCAGGGCCTTGGCTCATAAGATAACTCGTTTAGGTTTCTATTGGCCAAAAATGATGGCTGATGCCAAAGAATATGTGAAGAAGTGTGATCGCTGTCAGAAGCACGCACCAGTTGTTAGACTACCCCCCGAGATGCTGACCTCTATCAACTCCCCAATCCCCTTTGCTATGTGGGGGATGGATATTCTAGGGCCTTTCCCTATGGCCACAGCCCAAAGGAAGTTTCTGATGGTAGCCATTGATTATTTCACTAAGTGGATTGAAGCCAAGCCTTTGGCCAAAATCACAACTAAACAGGTTGCACAATTCCTGTGGGAAAACATTATGTGCCGATATGGAATTCCCCGTATCCTCGTCACTGACAATGGAACACAATTCAACAACGAGGAATTCAAGAAGTATTGTGAAGAAAATGAAATTGAGTTACGGTTCACCTCTGTGGCTCACCCACAAGCTAATGGGCAAGCAGAAGTAGCAAATCGAATAATCCTGGATGGATTAAAGAAAAGGATCGAGAAGTCAAGAAATAATTGGGTGGATGAGATACTTCCCATATTATGGGCCTATAGGACTACCTGTAGAGTTACGACAGGAGCAACTCCCTTCATGTTGGCGTATGGGGCAGAAGCAGTAGTTCCCGTGGAGATATCGCATTCCTCTCCAAGGATTCAGACTTTCAATGCTGTAGAAAATGAGGAAGGGCAGAGGTTAGCCCTGGATCTAATTGATGAAGTGCGAGATGAGGCACATGCAAAGATAGTAGAATATCAGAAAAAGGCTTCATTCTATTACAACCTAAGGGTTAAAGAGAGATTTTTTAAACAAGGAGATCTAGTCTTGAGAAAAATAGAGGCTTCTGGTGTTGGACAGAAAGGAAAGCTTGCCCCGAATTGGGAAGGGCCGTACAGAGTCAAGAGCATTCAGGGTAGAGGAACCTACAAGCTGGAAACTATGGAAGGTTTTGAAGTCCCGAGGACCTGGCACGCACAAAACCTGAAGGTTTACTATGTGTAAGATAGGAGAAGTACGATTCTCACTTGTCATTGACAAGTAGGTTTAAAAGCACCTTGAAGCTTTGCTTGCATAGGATTTTATATTCCAGTAGAATTTACATTGTCTAGTTATTGTTGATTAGGGTCGAACCCATGCTATGTAAGGTTTTGGAAAACCAGACTTCATATTAAAGAGTTTGAAATTATTTCTATCTAAGGATGTTTAAGGTTCAAATGCATATTAAGATTGTAAAGATAAAACAGAAAAAGGCAAGAAAAGCAACATATAGAATACAAGCCCCGAAGGGTAATAAGTTCTGAATGCGATTAAGTCAATACATAGAAAGCCACAATGGGCCAAACAAGAAAAACAAAATACTCAAAGATCCTTGAAGAAGTCATCATCGATGTTTCCTTCATTGGCAGCAGAAGAAGGAACTGGAACATGATCAGCACCTCGAGGAGAAACAGCTTCGGCCTCAGCAGAAGAAGCAAGAATAGGAGAAAGAGGGATGTCATCAAGAAGAGGCTCTTTCCCAGGAATATCAGGGACTGGATAGGCAGTAAGAGTCACCTCCGGAATCTTCTTCCCAATCTCCTCTACTATCTGCTCCCAACAGCTAGAAAAGGTCTCCGGGAAGTTAGCATCGTACTCAGCATTTAGGACATCCTGAAAGTCCTGAGATGCCTTATACTCAGCTATCACCTCAGCTCGGGCCCTTTGAGCATCCAGCTTCAGCTTACGAACTTTCTCCTTCTCGTCCGCCAGCTCCTTCTCTACCTCACGAAAACGAGTGAAGTTGGCCTCGGAAGCCTTGAGGTACCTATCCCTGTCCCTCTCAGCAATAGTTAGGCTGGTCCTCACATCCTTCAAATTGTGAAGGGCAGCCTGGAGATAGGTATTCATCTGCATGAACATGTAGTAAGTAAGTAATAATAAGCAAAAAAAAACAGTTAAAAAAGGAAGAGGCTTACAGAAGCCACGGCCTGAGCACCCAGACGTTCAATCTGTAGGTCATCAGAAGACTCGACGATCTCAGCCCTGTCACGAGGCGTGATCACACTCTGAGACCAAACGGCGGCAGCCTCGGAACTCCCTACCACCGTGTCCCTCCTCTGAAGGCCCCAAGTGACGGTGAAGGGAGAGTTATCTTCATCAAGGCTAGGAGGCCTCTGGGATAAAAAAGTAGGGACGGCCTCCTGAACCGTGACTGAAGGGCCGTCACCAATCCTAACCCGCTTGTCGCGGTGGCTCTCAACAGCAGAGCCCTTGGCGGCACGGGCCTCCCGCTTCTTGAAGATCGTGTCCAAAGCGGCCCTAGCTGCAGGCAAATACGAGCACATAAGAAAAAGGACAAATAGAGAATGGAGGAAATGGAACAAAAAGGGGAAAGAAATACCCTCGGGACCAAGGTCACTTAGACCTACACCTTGCAAATTACCCTCTGAAAGGATGAGAGCGCAATGGTGCAAGTTATCAGCAGTAATGGCCTTGATGGCCGCATCCTCATCTATCCCCAATTTTAGGTCTCTTAAAGACCCGTCTATACTTTTTGAGAAGTTGGGCCTGAAAAAATGGTCCCAACCCTCCTCGGAATCCAGAAATATATAAAACCACTCACTTTTCCATGTTGGATACGAGTCGGGATTGGTGCCAGAAATAAAGCAGGAACGAGCCAAGGATCTATGAACTATTTTGACCCATCCTTGGTCCTCAGAAGCATTTACAAATTTAAATAAATAACGAAAGACACAAACATTTGGCTCAAAACCGTGTTTACGAGATTGGGCCATATAACAGTGAATAAAACGCCAAGAGTTGGGTGTGAGTTGGGTCGGACAGACTCGGGCCTCAGCCAAAAGGCGAAAAACAAAAGGATGAGGAGGTAGGCGAAAACCAGCATAGAAGGTTTCCTTATAGACCCGAATAGCCCCAGGTTTTGGGTAGCAGGCCCTATCATTTGGGCCTGGAGCCTCGGCCCTATAAGGGTGGGAAATGCCAAAAAGGCGGGCTATGGTACCTACTTGATCTGGACCAAATCTAGAAGGATAATTATATGCATCTAAGTGTAACATGTTAGGAAAGGCTTGCCCAAATTCGGTTAAAAGATCCCTAAGAGAAATAACTGAGGAATGTACAAGAGATTTTTTACCTCGGCTGGCCCTAGAGGGACGGGCAACAGCTTGGGGGACATGGGAGTGAGATGAATCGGAATCCGCCATGGATGAAGACAAAAACCCAGGAAGCTCTTGAAAGTAAGTAAAGAAGATGAAGATTCAAACGGAATCTTCAAAATAAGCCCAGAAAAGCGGCGGAGTAGAAAGCCGGAAATCGCTTGGAGGTGGCGATTCTTGAGAGACTAATTGCAGAGTTGAAATTTAGAAATTTTTGTGAAAGTGAAGTGTGAGAAATGAACTCACACTCCACCTCTTATATAGAGGAGCTCAAAGATGCACAAACGGGCATGGGCCTAAGAAAAAGGTGGGAAGCCCATAAGATTTGAATTTTGAAAAGATTTAAAATCAAAGTTCAATGAATGAATCAAGGCTCGAATAGCCTCAACAACGCTCAGGATACATCGTCCCTAGCCGTTGTTAGAAGTGTGGCTCCTAGGCATGGATCAACAACGCCCAGGAAGCATCTGTATTCAACAACGCTCAGGATACATCGTCCCTAGCCGTTGTTAGAAGTGTGGCTCCTAGGCGTGGATCAACAACGCCCAGGAAGCATCTGTATTCAACAACGCTCAGGATACATCGTCCCTAGCCGTTGTTAGAAGTGTGGCTCCTAGGCATGGATCAACAACGCCCAGGAAGCATCTGTATTCAACAACGCTCAGGATACATCGTCCCTAGCCGTTGTTAGAAGTGTGGCTCCTAGGCGTGGTACAACAACGCCCAGGAAGCATCTGTATTCAACAACGCCCAGGACGCAAGTTTCCTAGACGTTGTTAGAAAACTGTCTCCTAGGCGTGGGTGCACAACGTCTAGGATCTATGAAAGCATCTGTATTCAACAACGCCCAGAACGCAAGTTTCCTAGACGTTGTTAGAAAACTGTCTCCTAGGCGTGGGTGCACAACGTCTAGGATCTATGAAAGCATCTGTCTTAAACAACGCCCAGGACGCAAGTTTCCTAGACGTTGTTAGGAAACCGTCTCCTAGGCGTGGATCAACAACGCCCAGGAAGCATCAGCCTCCAACAACGCCCAGGACGCAAGTTTTCCTAGACGTTGTTAGGAAATTGTCTCCTAGGCGTGGATCAACAACGCCTAGGATGTATTGAGCAACAAAAATTCTGTTTTTCTGATTATTTAAAAAAATAAGAAAATTCCTTAAATATTTTCTGAAAAATGTTAATTAGGGAAAATCCCAGAAATTAGGGAAAATCCCAGAAAATTAGGGAAAAATCCCAGAAAATTAGGGAAAATCCCAGAAAATTAGGGAAAATCCCAGAAATTAGGGAAAATCCCAGAAAATTAGGGAAAATCCCAGAAATTAGGGAAAATCCCAGAAATTAGGGAAAATCCCAGAAAATTAGGGAAAATCCCAGAAATTAGGGAAAAACCCAGAAAATTAGGGAAAATCCCAGAAAATTAGGGAAAATCCCAGAAAATTAGGGAAAATCCCAGAAAATTAGGGAAAAATCCAGAAAATAAGGGAAGAATCCCGGAAATAAGGGAAAAATTCCTGGAAATTAAGATAATTCCTGAATAAAAGGGAAAATTCATTGTAAATGTGTAGGTCGCTCCACACTTTACGGAAAAATGAAACCCTGTAAGGGAACGAATAGATTAACTTCTGCGAAACCTAATCGATGTTTCCCAAAAGTTGGGGGGCAAATGATAGGGATAAATAAATTATGATTGTATTATTAAATACTGCATTAATTGTACAAGCTGTGGACTGCTAGACCCAATAAAAAGATATATGTTACTCAGACCAGAAAGGTTAAGCCTGATGGACCAGATCAGGCCTGATGGAATAAAAAAGGCCCAAAAGCCCTGATTATTAATTAATTTCGTAATTAATTAATAAGGGACAAAACAGATGTTGAAAAGAGTCCCGATAAGAATATAAATCCTTGGAGATTAGCCTCAAGGGGACCTAAAAGGATAAGGAATCAATTTCCTACTATCTAGGACTCCAAAGTCCATTCTAACTATGAGACTTGCCCACCAAGTCTCCTATACCAAGTCCAATTCAAGGACTCCCAACATCTATATAAGGGGTCTCACCCCCACCAAACAGAACTACGTTTTTTGGCTTGATTCTCTAATTCACAGAGATACGTAGGCATCTCATAAAGGCAGATTGAGTCACGAAACACGAGAGCAGCCATTAAAGGCCTTGAGCTCTCGAATCTTAGTATTAAATACAGCAAGTAATAACCTTGGTTTTTTATCCATAACAGTTTTGATGCAGGTTGTTAATCCACTATTATAGCCATGTATATTTTAATTATGTGTTTGGATCCCACGTGGTTTAATTGTGGTTAATTTTTGTTTTGGTTTCCACGTGGTTTAATCGTGGTTGTAATTTACACGAGGGTTGATCGTGTTAGAATAGATTTTACAAAATTAGTTTTGTCTTAGATCTATTTTTTTTGTAATTGTTCCGGGTATTTTGTAATAATTATGTGCGATCGGAAATCAATTCTGGTGGTTTTTTTGTTCAGCTGTGCAACACAAGGGGCTGCTGTTGGTGTTTGGATCGAACAAAAACCAAAACAAAACTCAACAGATGAGGCACTGGCGGCTGGCGCGTGAAAAATCAGCAGAAATAGGGGTAACGCAGGCCGAACCTGCGCAACATGCCGAGTTATGGCGGTAACGCAGGCCGAACCTGCGCAACATGCCTATTTTGGCTGTAACGCAGGCCGTACCTGCACAACACGCCTAGATTGGCTGTAACGCGGGTTTGGCATGCGCAACAGGTGCTGGCGGCAGAAATTTTTTCTCGAGAGCTGGATTATTTTTTCAAAGGGCCATAATAGTGGAAAATTTATTTTAATTTTTTTTCCATTAATTTTTTAATTATTGCTTTAATTTATTGATTATGTGTGTCATTAACTTAAAATTGCATGTTTAACATAATTAGGACGACATGGACATAAATTTTATTTATTGCTTTAATTAAATGTTATATGTTGCTAAAATTATGTGTGTATTTTGAATGCATGATTAGATATAATTGTAACAACATAAGGCCCCATTTAATTTTAAAATTCCTCAATTTTAATAAAAATTCTAAGTGGGAGAGGGAATTAATATGAAATTAAATCCCATGGTCTCCATTATTGGTTGTATGTAATTTAACATAAAGATGAATATAAATTATATATACGTCACCCATCGTGGCATGTAATTTATGGTGTCTAGAATATTATAGTTATTACTAGAACAAACTTCTTAAATTAATAAATTTTAAAAAGGAATAAATATGAATTTTCTTTATTTCTGATATGGGGCGATTTTGTCAAAAACGGGTTCATCGAACTTGTAAGGCTGTGGGTATTAAGCGAGACCGATGTGACTCCTCCACTACCTGGAAATCAAACCATTGATGAATATTGAATTGAAGTATTCTATTCAAGGAAAAATTACGAATATTGGAAGGTATACACGCCACCCATCATGGCGTACCAAGTTCCATAGATTTCGAATAATTTAAGATTTGATGATGGTATACACTTAGCTGTGAAAAATAATATAGTCCACCCCAATGTGGCATATTGTTTAGTAATAGGACCGAAGTAACATTTAAACAAAATTAGGTGGTATACATGCCACACATCGTGGCGTACCAGAAACTTATGGTGTTTAGATGTTAGTGCATTTAATTTTAATAATTGTTAGAGGAATCAATAGCTCTTAATAATTAATGCACCCCTATTTTGTGATGCTTTTATGCATGATTCTCAGGATAAAATGGGCTTTAATCCACTATTCACCATACTTAAGGATAACAAACTTACCGGACCTAACTATATTGAATGGAAACGAAATTTGGACATTGTGTTGACTGCTGAGGAGTACAAGTTTTGCACTTATGAACCCAAGCCTGATTAGCCTGCTGCTGATGCTCCTGAAGATGAGAAAGAATATTATAAACGGTGGATTAAGGTTGATGAGATGTCGCGATGTTACATTCTGGCAGCAATGTCGGGTGTTTTGCAGCATCAGCATCAGTCTATGGCCACTGCTTCGGATATGCTCTTTAATCTCAAGGAACTTTTTGGAGATCAGAATAGGGCTGCTAGGCAAGTAGCCATGAAGGCTTTAATGAATACTCAGATGGCTGAAGGCACACCTGTAAGGGATCATGTTCTCAAGATGATGTCACATCTGAATGAGATAGAGATCCTTGGTGCTGAACTTGACGGGGAAACCCAGATTGACATTATCCTTATGAGCTTGTCCAAGAGTTTTGAACAGTTTCGCTTGAATTACAACATGAACAAGAGGTAGTATAGTCTCGCGGAACTGCTGACAGAACTTCAGGCAGCTGAAGGATTATTTCGGCCGAGTGTTTAAGTGAATGTGGCTGAGAAAGGTTCTTCCTCTAAGCCGAAAGGTATTAAGAAGAAGAAAAAGGCTCAGACACAGAAAGCTGTGAAGGCAGCGGGAGTTCAGGGTGGTGTGAAAAAGCCTAAGGGAAAGTGCTTCAGATGCAAACAGTCAGGTCACTGGAAACAGAATTGTCCTATTCCCTAAGAAGACAAACAATACTGGTATGTCTCTTTCTCTAGTTACAGAAACATTTATAGCGGCTATATCTACGAGCACTTGGTGTGTAGATACAGGAGCCACTGATCATGTTTGTAATTCTATGCAGGGATTCCGGCTATCCAGAATGCTTAGAGATGGTGAGATATACGTGTTCATGGGAGATGCTACGAAAGTAGCAATAGTTGCAGTAGGAGTTATTCATTTATCTTTCGGTTCTGATAGGATTTTGGTTTTGAACAATTGTCTTTATGTACCTTCTTTTAGAAGGAATTTAATTTCGGTTTCTAAACTTGCTTTGGATGGTTATAATGTTTTTTTGGATCGTAATGTTTCTATTATGATGAATAAATGAATTATATGTTCTTGTACATTGCAAGACAATTTGTATATAATTAATCCTAGTCAACCTGCACTGCAACTGTAATTTAGGGAATTGAACAACACATCTACTAACTCTACTAAAAGAAAGGAACCTTCTAGTATGAACCAAAAATATCTTTGGCACTTGAGATTAGGTCATATTAACTTGAGGAGGATTCAAAGGCTGGTAGTAGACGGGCCTTTAAGCTCATTGGCAGTGGAGCCATTTCCAGTTTGTGAATCCTGCTTGGAAGGTAAAATGACTAATAGGCCTTTCAAGGCAAAGGGGAATAGAGCCAAACAACTGTTAGAATTGGTTCACTTTGATTTATGTGGACCCATGAATATCCAAGCAAGAGGTGGTTATGAATATTTCGTCACTTTCATTGATGATTATTCTAGATATGGGTACGTTTATTTGTTACACCATAAGTCTGAGTGTTTTGATAAGTTCAAAGAGTACAAAGCTAAAACGGAGAAGCGACTTAATAAAAGTATCAAGTCACTACGATCAGATCGCGGTGGTGAATACTTGCTTGGAGAATTTAGGGAATATTTATCAGAAAATGGGATAGAATCCCAGTTAACTGCACCAGGCACACCCCAGCAGAACGGTGTAGCAAAGAGAAGGAACCGGACTCTTTTAGAGAGTGTTAGATCGATGATGAGTTATTCGGATTTACCCAAGTTGTTTTGGGGACATGCCTTAGAGACAGCAGCTTATCTTCTGAACTTAGTACCTTCTAAGTCGGTTCCTAAAACCCCCTTAAAATTGTGGACCGGGGATAAACCGAGTCTAAGACATATTCGAATATGGGGTTGTCCAGCACATGTGCTGAACAAGAACGCGACTAAGTTAGAATCTCGTACAGAAGTAAATTTGTTTGTAGGCTACCCCATGGGAACGAAACGATACTTATTTTATAGTCCGATTAATCGGGATGTAATTGTTAGCACCAATGCAAGATTCTTAGAGGAGGAATATATAATGAATCACAAACCCATGAGTAGTGTCGTTTTAGAGGAACTAGTGGGAGGGACAGATAATACCCATGAAGCTATAGTACAAGTAGAACAACCACAACAAAATGTACAACATGTCACTAATACCGCACCAGTGCCTCGTCGTAGTGGGAGGGTTGTTCAACAGCCTGATAGATTCATGTTTTTGGGAGAGTCTTCAGACTTGGTCTCTAGTAAACATGATGATGATCCCCGTACATATGAATAGGCAGTACAAGACAAAGATGCAGATCTTTGGCAAAAGGCGATGGAATCTGAGATAGAATCAATGTATTCTAATCAGGTCTGGGAGCTCGTGGAACCACCCAAAGGTATAAAACTTGTTGGATGTAAGTAGATCTACAAGAAAAAGAGGGGATTAGATAAAAAGGTGAAATCCTGGAAAGCAAGACTCGTTGCGAAAGGGTATACTCAGAAAGAAGGTATCGATTATGAGGAAACCTTTTCACCGGTAGTCATGCTTAAGTCAATCCGTATTCTTTTATCTATAGCAGCTCATCTCGATTATGAGATTTGGCAAATGGATGTCAAGACAGCTTTTCTTAATGGAAGTCTTGAAGAAACCATCTATATGCAGCAACCAAAAGGATTCATTAAGGAAGGCCAAGAGCATCTAGTATGTAAGCTTAAGAGGTCTATTTATGGACTTAAACAAGCTTCTAGAGACTGGAATATTCATTTTGATCAGGCAGTCCAGTCATATGGATTTGATCAAAGTCCAAGCGAATCGTGCGTGTATAAGAGAAGTGAAGGTAATGAGTGGTTTTTCTAGTACTATATGTAGATGATATTTTACTCATTGGAAACAATGTTGAGATGTTGTCATCAGTAAAGGCATGGTTGTTCAAACAATTTGACATGAAGGACTTAGGTGAAGCGGCATACATCCTTGGGATCAAAGTTATAAGGGATCGCAAGAAAAGGATGTTGGCTTTATCTCAAGAGCCCTACATTGATGAAGTATTAGCTCGTTTTAACATGCAGAACTCCAAGAAAGGTCTTCTACCTTTTAAGCATGGAGTTGCTCTATCTAAGAAGCAGTGTCCTTCGACACCTAAGGATATAGAGAGCATGAAAGTAGTTCCTTATGCTTCAGCATGTGGAAGCTTAATGTATGCTATGTTATGTACGAGGCCTGACATCTGCTTTGCTGTAGGCATGGTTAGTAGATATCAGTCGAACCCAGGTCAGGAACATTGGAGTGCAGTAAAAAGTATACTCAAGTACTTGAGAAGGACTAAGGAGTATATATTAATTTACAAGGCCTCGGATCTATTTCCTTTGGGATATACTGATTCAGATTTCCAATCAGATAGGATAAGAGGAAATCAACCTCGGGATATGTTTTTACTTTGGGAGGTGGAGCCATTATATGGAGGAGTGTAAAGCAGAAATGCATTGCAGACTCCACCATGGAGGCCGAGTATGTGGCGGCCTCTGAGGCTGCCAAGGAGGCTGTATGGTTCAGGAACTTCCTTTTGGACTTAGATGTGGTACCTAATTTACCTAGGAGCTTGACAGTGTATTGTGATAACACTGGTGCTGTGGCAAATTCAAAGGAACCGCGAGACCACAAAGCAGCTAAACATATTGAACGTAAGTATCATCTCATACGAGGAATCGTAAAGCGAGGGGATATAGTTGTGGCTCACATATCATCAGAAGACAACCGGGCATATCCTTTCACAAAGAGCTTGCCAGCCAAGATTTTTGACAAGCATGTGGAAGCGATAGGAGTCAGATGGATGGACACATAGATTTTTATGTAATAGTGGATTAAATAAACACTGATGTACACATAGAATATTTTGAGTATAAGTGGGAGATTGTTAGTGTATACTGAAAATATTTATTTGAAGTATATACATTTATTTCTGGCCAGTTTAATTGAGAATCATTTGAATGTTTACATGTTGTCTAATATTATATATTGTGAACAATCTAGTATTAAATGGGATACAGAATATTAGATTGTCAAATACGGTTATATAATATAATAAGGTTTACAGCACAGGTGGTGTTGGACAATCCACTGGTATGGCTGTAGTGTTATTTAGATTAGTTTATATTGACTAATAAATAATACTAGTATACTTTGTGTATATTGAACAGGATCAAATTTAGAATTATTCCCTTAATACTGATTAAGAAGGAGAACTAAGATTCTATGTTATTATTAATGCTTAGGTTCTTAATCCGGAAATAGTAATTGACGCGTGTATATTATTTACATGCTTTGATTTATATATGAAGTAATTCTTTTGAATTATATCATTATATTTTGGGTGATGGAATTATATACATGGTGGATATTATTTATTGAAGGAATCCATGTCCTGATAATATTCGGGTTAATGATGTCCCCTTGAAAGCTCAAAAAGATTTAATTATGTGAAACCCTGCAGGTGGAATTTATTCTGGCATAATTAAATAAAGGTTGAGTGGATGATCAAGGATAAAAGATATTAATTAAATAAATTATCAGTAATATATTTAATTAATGGACATGTGATATTTTAAACATGGGGAATTTAATAAACAAATAATATTGGAACCGAATTAATTATTTAAATTGCGGTATTAGGAAAGGTAGTGCAAATATTAATTCTTTAGTGGATTGAATTAATATTTAATTACATTGGGTTAGGCTCAAGATGTAATTATAAGGCCTAACCTAATTATCCATGGTCCCTATTGTAGCCTATATATATTCTTATTCTCTTCTTGCCAAATCAAATATGATTCTAATTTTTCTCCTCATCATTCTGATAATCTTCAATGGTCCTATTAGTCATGCTTTAATACCTCAAATATACACTTATCCTCACCTACCCATTGGGCTACATCCGGTAGTCCAATGATGAACTCTATATGAGCTCTTACGCAATCTCGTATCTAGAAAAAATCCTAACACTCTCGTCTCTAAATACTATAAATTAATGCTCTGATACCATTTCTGTAACGCCCCTAAATCCGGGGTCAGGTTTCTGGGTCGTCACGCAATCCTTCAATCATATGTAACCTGTATTAACTCAATAATTTGATAATTCCATATCACAGACCCCCAATCTCACACACTCACAAGTTATAGCCTTAGAAACGATGTACAACAAGTATCATCTGGTATTAAAACTCAAATGTACTTTATAGGATCTCAAACAATTATTCATAACCTCTACAGGAAGTTACAATAATTACGACTGATATCTTATACCTATCTGATACTCTAGCACACCTGAGACAAAGCTGCCAGGGATTCTCCCCATGACTGCAAGCGATTAAGTCCCACACCGGCATACTGGTTATCTGTTGTGTTGTGTCATTTAAAAGAAAGCAAGAGTGAGCTATAATGCCCAGCATAATAATGTACATTATGAAAATGACTGTATGATAAACTCATGTAAAACATCATATATGATAATTACGTTTTATTCAAAAATAGTTTTCCTTGGTGACACACACCTTCTCAGGAAAACAATTTTTTAGTGGATTTTATTATCCTGCGAATACCTTAATGGTAAACCCAGCACCTAGGCTTGGGTTACGGTATTGCATCACAATTCCAATTAGAAGAACTTGGACACTCGTTGGAGCCACCGTATACGATGATCAGTCGTAATACGATAATAGTAACCTTTTCTACTAGTAGAAGGACGACACCTTCGTATCCCGGTTATCACCCTTGCCGCATACGGGCTATGTGTCCTCATTTCGGGTATACACACACTTCGCAGGTCTGTAGGTATATATTATGCCGTCTCCTACGGTACCAGTAGTCTATCCAATACACGAAGTACTTGGATCCTACCCCTCCCTTGTCCTTTAGGAGATCCCATCATATCTCGAGAACTCGAACCACATCGAAGTTCCCCCAAGCATTTTGCTTGTTGATAGGCATATCTTTGTTAGTGTATACTGAAAATATTTATTTGAAGTATATACATTTATTTCTGGCCAGTTTAATTGAGAATCATTTGAATGTTTACATGTTGTCTGATATTATATATTGTGAACAATCTAGTATCAAATGGGATACAGAATATTAGATTGTCAAATACGGTTATATAATATAATAAGGTTCACAGCACAGGTGGTGTTGGACAATCCACTGGTATGGCTGTAGTGTTATTTAGATTAGTTTATATTGATTAATAAATAATACTAGTATACTTCGTGTATATTGAACAGGATCAAATTTAGAATTATTCCCTTAATACTGATTAAGAAGGAGAACTAAGATTCTATGTTATTATTAATGCTTAGGTTCTTAATCCGGAAATAGTAATTGACACGTGTATATTATTTACATGCTTTGATTTATATATGAAGTAATTCTTTTGAATTATATCATTATATTTTGGGTGTTGGAATTATATACATGGTGGATATTATTTATTGAAGGAATCCATGTCCTGATAATATTCGGGTTAATGATGTCCCCTTGAAAGCTCAAAAAGATTTAATTATGTGAAACCCTGCAGGTGGAATTTATTCTGGCATAATTAAATAAAGGTTGAGTGGATGATCAAGGATAAAAGATATTAATTAAATAAATTATCAGTAATTTATTTAATTAATGGACATGTGATATTTTAAACATGGGGAATTTAATAAGCAAATAATATTGGAACCGAATTAATTATTTAAATTGCGGTATTAGGAAATGTAGTGCAAATATTAATTCTTTAGTGGATTGAATTAATATTTAATTACATTGGGCTAGGCTCAAGATGTAATTAGAAGGCCTAACCTAATTATCCATGGTCCCTATTGTAGCCTATATATATTCTTATTCTCTTCTTGCTTGGTAGTGTGTGAAAACATATTGTAGCCACCAAGAAGTAAGAAGAGAGGATAACTTGAGAAGACGGAGGCCACACTTCGCTCAAGGGAATTTGGGAATACAATAGAAGAGCGTGGAATCAACCGTTAACAAGATGATTTTCTTTTCGTAATTTTTATCGTAAAACGTAGTAACACCCCAAGTCCGTGGTTCCCAACAATCTTTACTTTATATATATATGTACTTCCGAAAGTTTTCAGAGGGAGTACTAAGGATGTGAGTTGACCGTTGTCAACAGATAATTAAATAAGGGGGAAAAGTTTCGCCTTGAAACTATATTCAAAATATTAGATAAGTCAGGATAATATTCTCCAACGATCTGAAATTATTCGAATGATTTTCAAAATCAGAAAGTAAAATCCGGTTCTATGATTTTTAAATCATAAATAAACCCTTTAATAAATAATAATTAATTAAATGATAATCGATAAATAATTAAACCTCGAATGAGTTTACTCTTGTAAAAGAATATTTAAAATAATATTCCTCAACTAGTTTCTGTCTACGTAGTTAATAATCTTTAATGTTTAATCAGGTTTGAAATAAATAATCGTTGGAGTATACTACTCCCATAATAAAGGATTAGGTATATAGTATTTATTATTCGAACCATAAAATATAGTTAAGGGAATATGATCGTTGGGAAATCATTTTAACAAAAGTTCGAGGTATTTTAATATTTCGTAAGTGGACGTTAAGTCCCTTTAAAACGTACTATTATGGACTTGTAATCGTCCTATAATATCACCGGAATGATTCTCGGGTTTTCATCTTAAAAACAAAACTAACCGACTCTCGGTCTTACAACTTATACATCACGCTCTATTATAGCATTAATATTCTAATTAAAACACCTCCGGAATACTTCTGGGTTTTCATCAATTTTTACTGGCCGGTGCTCGGTCTAAAATATATACACGTCACGCTACTCGCTAGCGTTAACATTATCAATTATAAACTCCTACGGGATACCTCTGGGTTTTTATAAGCTTACACCGACCGAATCTCGGTCTAAATATAACATTTCGAACTTGGTATGAACATATACTAGAAATTATCAACAATTAAGTAATGTAATACATCTCAAACTTCGTAAAACAGTTTAAAGCAATCTCATGCATATATCACAGTTTTGTAAAATATTCACAACACAACAGTTCTTAAAAGGTAGGGTTTGAAAACTTTCATGGGTATCTCGAGGTGGAGGATGCTCTAGGTTCCGCTCGGAAATCTATAATCATAACATAATTCACTTCGTTAGGTCCCGTTCTAATTTACGGCTACCCGCACTCATGCGCTAATTATTATGCTCCCTCTCATTTTTTATTACCCTTATTATTCCTTTAAGTCCCTATTCACATCATGGTTGCTTCATTTTTCTAAGTACCTTAGGTTCATTTTCATTATCGTCGTCGGCTCCGCTTATGGATTCTACGGTTTCTAATCGTGCAGTCTCGGCTCCGATATTTTTATAAAATTGAAAAATCATTATTTTCACTTGAAATTTTTATGAAATTTAGGAGACTCAATATATTACTTTCTTTAAAAATTTTATGATTAATGAACACTTTTAAGTTGATCCTTTATATTTTCAAAGTTCGTAATTTGTAGCAGTTTTTGTCGCATAAATCACTTTTAGTAAAACGGCCATAACTTTTGATCCGTAAATAGGAATCAAGCGATTCAAGCGCCTAAACGATCCTTATAAAATTTTCTATCATAATCAAGGGTTATTTTTTAAGAAACTATAGTTTACATCTTCGGGACTTTCCGCAGAAACTTAAAGTTATGATTTGTTCGTTTTAACGGAATTACGTTTACGATCGGAGTTTTGTTTACGCCCTAAATCTTTATACAAACACCAAAAATCATCATATCATCATCAACACACAAACTCCTCTCAAAAACATTATGTTCTTGAGGCAACAACAATCAACCTTAAATCTACTTAGCCAAACATCAAGATTTTAACAACATCACCTCTAAAACTAGGTTTACAACTACATACTAAATGGATCTTGAAATTAAATCTTAAATAAAGTTGGGTCAAAGATTTTTACCTTTATTAAAAGCTTGAGATGTGTTCTTGAGGATGGTGGAGTCTTGGAAGTGCTTGGTATGATTTTTGGAACCTAAAACCACCATTGAAATCAAGAAACCAAAGAAGAGTTACTATTCATACTATTCACTAGTAACTTTCTTGATTTTATTTCACCCATCAAACCTTGATAAAAAGAGATCAAAGAATTTTCTTACCTTAGTTTGGTTGTTAGGAAGCTGGAGAATTAATGGGATGATTTTACCATGGCTAGAACTTGAGATTTTGAATTGGATTTCTTGGCTTGGATGAAATGGCTGAATGGAAGCAATATGGATGGGGGGGTTTATGCTTGCTTCCTTGGGTGCTTCTAGGAAAGTATATTGGCTGCTTCTTGGAAATGAGGTTGTGATAGCTTGTGATATCTTATATTAATTGATATCTTCTAGTTTAGGATCCTAGGTTTATTCTTGTTGCCAAATCCATGGACAAGAAAACTAGCTAGCCTTATAGTTTGTAAGCTAATCTACTTAACTTAGCCCTTTAGCTCACTATTTGCTTAGCCTTGGTTGATCATCCTATCTCTAGCTCACTATTTGATAAAGTAACCATGGTTACTTTCTTACCATGATTAGTTAGTGCGTTACGTTTATTTAATCGTTTGTGCGTTCACTCGGTCGCTTAAAAGTTTTCAAAATACTTTCTCGTAAATGGTTCGCGACGTAATTCCTTTCGTATTTATTCCTTATGTTTTGAATTATCATACTTGGATATAAATCCGTAGGGTTTTAAATTCGTAATTATATTATGATTCCCGTAATTCTCGATAATTCGTAAATATGGTCGTTTTTCAAAGTTCGTTTTCTTCGAAAACTAATAGCGTTTACATACACTCATTTGGTACGTATAATCAAGTTATCAAATCCGAAACTCATTTTCTCATGCACAACATAGTGTGGGCTAAAAAGTTTTGCCCCGTCCGTCATGGTTACTATTCATTAAACATTTTACAAGGTCTCAAAAATTCAAGTTATTATATTACTATTCATAAAGGTCTTTTATCGATGTCAAAAATTTAGGTTCTTACAGACTTCCCCCCTTAAAAGGATTCCATCCCGGAATGAGTTCAGAAATAGGTAGGGATGTGCTTCTTGCAAGACAACCTCGAGTTCTCACGTTGACCAAGTAGTATTTGATCTCTTCATAAAAATTTCCACTCATCCATCCAATATATTGTTGGGTACTCGTCCTTGTAGTCTTATGACCTCTACACGTTACTTGACATACGCTAAGTCTGGCTACGAGTTTATTAGCTCATTTTCAATCATATGTTTGGTTTGACGGTTAAATTTCCTAACCTCGATTCATGGTACTCGTTATAAACTTGGTGACCGTTCGACGATGGTGCTAATTTATAAGTCAACTTTCTTAGTCCTTTAATTCTTCAACTGGTCCAATAAATCTTGGGTTCAACATTTCTTTCCCTTTCGAATCTCATCACTCCCTCCTCGGGAGGTACTTTCAACAATACCTGGTCAGTTACTTCGTACTTTCTATCTTTATAGTTCTGGTCCGCATATCTCTATTGTTCATTCTGGGCTGCCACTAGCCGGGTTCTGATAAGTTCTAGGAATTCATTTGGCTTGTTGCCTCAACTATGGTCCATTATCCTCCACTTACCAATTTCTTCCCAACCTAAGAGAGAATGATTCTTTCTTCCGTAAAAAGCTTTGTAGTCGTTCCAATGCACGCATGATAACTCATTATTATCGATAATTCGATTAACGTCAACTAGTCACTTCATTTCCCTTAAAATCTATAATATGGACGATTAGTGCTTCTTGTTTAGAATCATCCTTCAACTTATTTGTTTCCCCCTCTATCGCTCCTACTAGTTCTAGAGTTTCATTCCTTAACGTTTTCCTATTTTGGGCGCATCATCTCTGTCGATTATTTTATATAAGAAGTTCTCATCGCATTTCCACACGCTCGCCTCATGTTACACGCTTAGCGTCAGATTTAACATGTTAGGTCACACACACTGTAGAAGGGGGTTGAATACAGTGTTTATCACAATCAAATCGAATTAAAAGAAAACAAGTAACAGAAAACAAACTTTATTAAACTCTGTTACAATATAGAACTGTCCTCTCTCAGTGATGAACAAATTATCACAAGAGCTGCTAGGGTTACAATGAATATTATACTCGATAATGATAACACATATAGTGTAAACCCTATGTCTGTTTTTATATACTACACAGTTACAAGATAATCTCTAATTGATATGGAATATAATTCTGCTTTCTACAATATATCAATCAGTTATCTTTTCTTCCAAGTATTCTATTCTTCTTAGAATTCCTTTGTCTTGATCTTCTTTCCTTTCAATCAGCCGCCTTCCTTATCTGAAAGTCCCCTTAAGTCCTGATATTATCTCCTGATAAATATCTCCTGATAACTTAAGTATAAGTGCTAATTTCCAGTTAAGTATTGATTTGTCCTGTTTAAGTAAGATCTGAAAACTAAACACAAATTATATTAGACATGACATTATCAAATATATCTAACAATCTCCCCCAACTTGTAAATTAGCATAATATACAAGTTTAACAGGTATTTGATGATGTCAAAAACATTAAGTACAAATGCATGAGAATTTGACTAGATAACTACAACTTACAGTCCTTAAAGCTTTACCATCTTTAACTTCTGATAACAGCTTCAGTCTATATACACATCGGAATTTGAGCAATTGTAGATCTTGACTTGGCTTCAATTACTGATCTCTTTGATATCAGGAGTTGTTCTGAGATAGTTCTTTAACAAACATCTCTCAGTATATTTGAGTTCATTAATCATCCTCCTTTTAGCATTCTTCAATTCAACTATATCTTCACCAATTTGAAAGATAGCAGCCCTGAGATCATTTATTCTAGCTTTCCTTATGTATCTAGTCTGATCAAATATGCCTTATCAGACTTAAGATTGAATTCCACAGCCTTATAACCCAGAAAAGTAGTTATAATCTTAGCAGAGTTAGGCTTCATCTCGACAATATCACTCGTGTGATCTCTGTATTTGGGACAGTATGTGCCGTCAGACTTTACAGAATAAAGCTTCTTCTGTCTCTGAATTTGAGTCTTCAAATAATTTGCAGCACCATCTGTTAATCTGTTCTTCACTTGAAGTAAGAATAAAACATGTTCTAGTTCTTCATAATACTTCAGTGGTATAGCATTCTGCCTAATATGGTAAACCCTTTCATCTGTCATAAATTATAACAAGATGTGTTCTTTCAAGAATGTATGGTAAACCATCTGTACAGATTCAAGCTGATTCAATCTTTCAGGAGTTGCTCCAACACCTGGTTCACTTAAAGAAGTTGGATCATTGATTGTGTTCTGTACTCTTCTTTCATCAGTACTACCCAATCCAGATTTATCTCTGGCTTCTTTTCCTGTAACAACTCTTGCTTCAAAACCACTTGTTGCAGTCTTCAAAGATCGAGTATGTTTAGCTTTGGTGAATCCTGGTAGGAGTAACTTTGAAGGTTTAACATGAGCAATGTTAGAGGTTTCCTTTTCCTTATCTTCTGATATCAAGCCAACTTGAGCTATGTCAGAGGTTGCTTGCTTCATTGTCATATTAGAACTTACTATATCTTTACTCTAAACAACTTGAGCCATGTCAGAGGTTGTTTGAGAAATTTTCTTTGAAATCATAGTAAGATTAGCATCTTCAACAGATATTTCTTCATCCATAGGAGGCACATAAACCTTTACAGGTTCACCAACTTTTTCTTTGCCCTTGGACCTTGGATCTATCTCCATTTGTGATATGGCCTTAGTTGCCACAAGATTTGTCCTTTATTTTATCACAATGCCTTTAGCCTTAGGAAGTTTCTTTTCAACAACAGAAGCTTCAGATTTGGAGTTGACTTTTTCTAACTTAAGTCTAGCTTCTTCTTCCTTTAGACTCTCAAAGTTCATTCCTAGATTTTCTTTCAGAAATAACTGTCTTGAAATCTCCTCATCAAGTTCCAGATGTTCATCAGAACTTATCCTATTACCAGTATCAGAAGTTATTCTTCTCCGAGTATCAGAACTTGTTCTTTGACTTGTGGTTCCAGTTCTACTTGATGAAAGACCTTTACCTTGATCATAACCTCCACCCATTCCAGAGTTTCCCCAGTCATCTTTCCCATCATCCTTTCCCTTCAGTGTCTTAATAGGTTTGTATTTGGACTTAATTACTTTCTCCCCCTTTTTGGCATCAGCAGGTAAAAGAAGAGAGACAAGTAATTCCACTGAAGATTGGATCTCATTGAGTTGATTTTGATGAGAAGCTTGATTCTACAAAATTTCATCAATCTGAGACTGTTGCTTCTCTTGGGTTTTCTCAATGTAGGCAATTATTTCAAAGGTAGGTTGGAAAAACCTTTTCTTTTCAAGTTTCAGATTCATATCTTGCTGGATCAAGTTTTCTTGAATTTTATTCACCTTGTCATGAGTTATTGAGTGTTGACCTTGAAGGTGCCTTGTACTCAATGCAGTAACTCTCAACTGTGCCTTGAAATCATCATTTAGCAACATTTCATCAGCTTTTGCAAGATGCTCAGCAAGAATCTTTTCAGAAGGAACAAAACTAACTGTGTTGCACTCCTTAGTCCACTCCTGTCCTCTAGGAGTTACACTCCAAGGTACTGGTGCTTCCCCTGTAACAAACTTCTTGACTATCTCAGCTTTAGGAACAGTTTGTTGAGGTGCATGTCCTGATGGACCAGCTGCATCAACATCTACATTTGTAGCAGTAGCTTCACCAGTAACTTCATCATTAGCAGCATCAGAACTTATAGAATCAGCATCATCAGCTTCCTCTGACAAAAGAATAGTATGAGAGGCTATTGAGGCTTCAACATCATCCTCTAAGTGCTGATCTCCAACTAAGTTCTGATCAACAGCCATATTCTGATGCTCACCTAACATCTGCTCTTTAGTATCTAGAAGCAGAGAAGGTGTTGTAGGCAATTCTGGATTAAAATCAGCATCAAGAAGTGGTGTTGTTGGTGGAGTGATTTGAGTTGGTGGAGCTTCTAGATTCAAAACCTGAGGCACTTCCAAGTTATGGATATCAATTTCATCACTTATCCCCTGGTTATCAGCATGTACTGGAGATACTGGAGGTGTGGGAATATGAGTTGTTTCTGGCTCATGAAGTGGAGAGTGATGAGTTGCATGAAGGTCTGGATCAGCACTAGGAGAATTATGAGCTTCAACAGGGTCTCGTAAGTTCAGAGATTCCTGACCCCCTTCCTTAGCTGCTGCTTCCATTCCTTTACCAGAATCTTCAGGCCTTTTTACCAATGTTTTGAATCTTTTAGCTTTTGAGGAGTCTGAAGGAGCTGCATCATCAGAATTTAGCTTTCTAAGCCTTTTTATGGTCCTAGGACTCCCAATTTCAACATCCTTCTGAGAAGAGACCTTCTCAGCTTCTATAACAACAGGTTCTGACACTGGAACCTGTTTCTCACTGTCTGACTCATCCCTCAGAACAATCCTTCTTCTCTTCTGTTGAGTCTGAGGTACTTTCTTAGTCCTCTTGGGTTTTGAAGATGAAGGCTCCACTATAGGATCTGAAGGTTGAGGTTGAGAAGTTTGAGGTGTTTGTGTAGAGGTGGTAGGTGCTGATGGATGAGGTTCGGATGGTTGAACATCAGGATATAGTTCAGTGTATTTAACTGGATCATAGTTTATTAAGGCTTGTTTGACAGATAAAGGAACTAGGAGGGGTCTTAATACAACCTTCTTATTATCAGTAGATAATAAGTCATTAAAAGCTCTTTTAGCTAGTTTGAATGATGAAATTAATTCACTAGCAGATTGGGGCTTATTATCACAACAAAAACTATAGATAAGCTGACAGAATCTAGCAGAATAAAAAGTATTTCTATCTTCTGTCATTCTATCCCCAATAAAACCTAAGACAACACTTGCATAATCAAAATCAGTTTGATTTATGAGAGCATACCCGATTTGTTGGCTGAATATAGGAATTGCATCGAAATTAGAACATTTGTTTACAAAAGCCTTGGTTATGCAGTCAAAGAAGAAACTCCATTCCCTCTTTATGAAAGATCTCTTCAACTGACCCAGCTTTGCCAATGTCCACTCATACCCCAGACTGGACATCATGTTTTGAAGAACTGGCTCTTCAATAGTAGAATACACACAGTTCTCAGGTAGCTGCAGTGCTTGTCGGACCGTAGCCAATGTCACAACATACTCATCCTCCCCTGATGAAAAAATAATACTTGGGGACCCTTGAGCACCACCATTATCATATACTCTGCTTCTCTAGAACTCCAGTACTTGAGTACCAGAGACTGCTTCAGGTTCGGTCAGAGCGTACCCAATATCAGAACTAGCAAGAAAGTCATGAACTAGCAAGAAAGATTCGGTCAGTACTTGCTGAAATGAAGTTCGGATGGAGCTTCTGACTTGCTAAGAATAGCGGAGAAGTTATTAGGAACATACTTAGCTCCATCAAAAATTATGTCCTTGGGTGCCATGAGAAATAAGTGAGAAATAAAATTGCCTGTAAGGTGTTTGATAAAGTGTCTGTAAAGAAACCGTCAGTAAATGTGAGAGAGAATAAGAAAAGAGAAAGAGTGGAATAAGAATGAAAATAAAAGATTTTAAAGTCTTTTATCTCTTTTACATAGACACCCCACGTGACAGCAGTTAATATGTAGTGGAACAGACCTGTCAGACGTGCAGTAGTTAAGGCAAAAAGTAATGGGCACGGTAAATAAGCAATTATTACTTATCACATGCAGTTTTTCAAGGAGAAAAACCGTCCCACTAACCAAGTAATCCCATTAAATAAATGATTATTTATGCTTTCTCTCTCATAAACCAATATTCAAAAAATATGACCGTTGAGGTAATGACCAAAAATAAACCAAGTAAATAAATATTGTCACGCCAGCATCAGAACTTGATTTTTATCAGAACTTAACAGGTCATCAGAATATGATTAACATCAGAATTTAAAAGGTCATCAGAATATGAAACGACCCAGAGATAAAATCTTGCAATAAAGTAAAATTTCATTAATATATCAAATTAATACATTTCATGAAACTTAAATTACATGCATAAAATTACAAGATTGCCCTAGTCTAAAATTCCTAACATTAACAGCTTTAGTCCTAAGCTAAGAAGCCTAACGACTAACCCCTTCTGCTGCTAACGACTATTAGGTCAGCATCTAACACAATTATCCTCATTGGATTGAATAGTCACAAAAATATTCATATCACTATTAGAGTTTAGAAATTCACATCAGACAACAATCAGCACTTAAGCAATTTTCAATTTAAGCACATAATACACAAAGATAGCAATATATGTAAATACTGATCATAAAATCTGATGTATCAAAACATAGACTAAGCAGATTTAGAGAAAGAACCTGAAACCATTCCAAGTTCATTTACCAATCTTGTAAAAGTAGCTTCACACAGTGGTTTTGTGAAAATATCTACTAGTTGTTGATCTGTTGGAACAAAATGCAATTCCACTGTACCTTCATCCACATGTTCCCTTATGAAGTGGTACCTAATGCTGATGTGCTTTTTTATTGAGTGTTGAACTGGATTACCTGTCACAGCAATAGCACTTTGATTATCACAGTAAATAGGGATTTTAAAATATGTTAACCCATAATCCAGTAACTGATTCTTCATCCAAAGAATCTGTGCACAACAGCTTCCTGCAGCAATGTACTCTGCTTCTACAGTTGATGTGGAAATTGACTTTTATTTCTTGCTAAACCAAGAAACTAATCTGCCTCTAAGAAATTGGCAGCTTCCACGTGTGCTTTTCATGTCAATTTTGCATCCTGCAAAATCTGCATCTGAGTAACCTATTAGCTTAAAGTCTGATTCTCTAGGATACCACAATCCCAGATCAGCTGTACCCTTAAGGTAATTGAAAATTCTTTTCACAACTGTTAAGTGAGGTTCTACTGGATCTGCTTGAAATCTTGCACAAAGACAGGAAGCATACATGATATCAGGTCTACTAGCAGTTAGATAGAGTAGTGAGCCAATCATACCTCTGTAACCAGTAATATCTACTGATATACCAGTATCCTTATCCAATTTTATTGTAGTGGCCATGGGAGTGGATGCACTTGAACAATCTTGCATTCCAAATTTCTTTAGCAAATTTCAGGTGTACTTAGATTGATAGATAAAAGTACCTTCTTCATTATGCTTGACTTGAAGGCCCAGAAAATAGCTAAGTTCCCCCATCATACTCATTTGATATCTTGACTGCATTATTTTGGCAAACTTCTTGCAAAGTCTGTCATTTATAGAACCAAAAATGATATCATCAACATATATTTGCACCAAAAGTAAGTCCTTTCCATGGTTGAGGTAGAACAGTGTTTTGTCAATAGTTCCTCTGTTAAATCCACTTTCCAGAAGAAACTGAGCTAAAGTCTCGTACCATGCTCTTGGAGCTTGCTTAAGGCCATAAAGTGCTTTATCAAGCCTGTAGACATGATTTGGAAGTTTAGAATCTACAAAACCTGGAGGTTGTTCAACATATACTTCTTCTTCCAATTCTCCATTGAGAAAAGCACTTTTCACATCCATTTGAAAGACTGTAAACTTTTTGTGAGCAGCATAAGCCAAAAATATCCTTATGGCTTCCAATCTAGCAACTGGTGTAAATGTTTCATCATAATCAATTCCCTCATGTTGAGAATATTCTTTTGCAACCAGCCTTGCTTTATTCCTTATAATTATGCCATCACTATCAGTTTTATTTCTGAACACCCACTTTGTACCAACAACAGATCTATTCTTTGGTCTTGGCACTAGGGTCCAGACTTTATTTCTTTCAAATTCATTTAACTCTTCCTGCATTGCTTGCACCCAATCAGCATCTTGAAGAGCTTCTTCCACTTTCTTTGGTTCAGTCTGAGAAAGAAAAGAATTATAGAGACATTCATTTGATGTAGCTGTTCTAGTTTTGACACCAGCATCAGGATTTCCAATAATTAAGTCAGGTGTATGTGCTTTAGCCCACTTCCTTGCAGATGGAAGATTTTCTCTAGAACTGGATGCTCCCCCATGATCCATGCTATCTTCATCAATATTTTCTGATGCTCCCCCTGAAATTATCCTCTCTGAGTTGGATCTTTCAGAATTTGAGTTTCCAGAATTATCAGCATTTGAGTTTCCAGAATTATCAGAACTTGGCCCATCAGAACTCGATGAATCAGAACTTGAAGAGCCTGTTGTAGATTCTGATGCTTCTTGAGATGTGGTTGTATCTTTAGTATGCTCCCCCTACATAGGTGCATCTTCTTTTGGCGTAGTCACCACAGTTTCAATAACATCAGAGTTTAATCCATCAGAGTTTGCAATATCAGGATTTAGACTATCAGAATTTACAGTATCATAATTTAAAACTTCATTTTCAAATCTCAGCTGATCATGATCATTGAAATCTTCAAGTCCAGTAATCTTCTTATCATCAAAAGAGACATTGATAGATTCCATGACAACCCTTGTTCTTAAATTGTAGACTCTGAAGGCTTTTGTGGAAAGTGGATATCTAACAAAAATTCCTTCATCAGCTTTTAGATCAAATTTGGATAACTGTTCAGGATGAGTCTTAAGAACAAAACACTTGCATCCAAATACATGAAAATACTTCAGATTTGGCTTCTTTTTCTTCACCATCTCATATGGTGTCTTTCCATGCTTGTTAACGAGTGTTGCATTCTGAGTGAAACAAGCAGTTTGCACAGCTTCAGCCCAAAAATAGGTTGGTAGCTTTGCTTCATCAAGCATAGTTCATGCAGCTTCAATAAGAGTTCTATTCTTTCTTTCAACAACTCCATTTTGTTGTGGAGTTCCAGGAGCAGAAAATTCCTGCTTTATCCATAATCAGATTCTTGAACTCAGTGCCATTATCACTTCTTATGATCTTTACGGAATCTTTGACCAATTTATCCAGTTGCTTGACATGATCAATCAAAATAGATGCATTTTTACTTTTTGCGTGCAAGAAATACACCCATTTGTATCTGGTGAACTCATCCACTATGACCATAGCATATTTCTTCTTTGTAATAGACATGACATTCACTGGACCAAATAGATCAACATGTAGTAGGTGATAAGGCTCAAGAATTGATGATTTAGTCTTGCTCTTGAATGAAGATTTTCTTTGTTTTGCCTTCTGGCATGAATCACAAAGGCCATCAGGAGCAAATACTGATTTTGGAAATCCTCTCACAAGATCTTTCTTGACTAGTTCATTTATATTATTGAAATTTAAATGAGAGAGTTTCTTGTGCCAATTCCAGCTTTCTTCAATTGATGCTCTACTCAACAGACAGATTGCACAACCATCAGTACTTGTTGAAAGCTTGGATTCATAAATGTTACCATGCCTGTATCCTTTCAGAACAACTTTTCCTGTAGATTTGCTTACAACTTCACAGTGTTCTTCAAAGAAATCCACATGATAACCTCTGTCACAGATTTGACTAACACTGAGCAGATTGTGTTTAAGTCCTGAGACTAGAGCTACTTTCTCAATAATGATATTCCCAATATTGATATTGTCATATCCCAGTGTTTTTCCAATGTTGCCATCTCCATAAGAAACACTTGGGCCAGCTTTCTCCACAAAGTCTGATAGCAGGGCTTTATTTCCAGTCATATGTCCTGAACATCCACTGTCCAGAACTAAGATGTTTTTCCTGTTGCCCTGCAATCATAAAGACCATTAATGATTAGTTTTAAGGACCCAGACTTGCTTGGATCCTTTGGCCTTATTAAGTTTGTTAACATTTGCAGCGGATTCAGCATCAGAATTTATATTAACAGTTTTCTTATCAGCATTTACAGTATCAGACTTTGCATCAGAACTTACACTAGAAGGAACAATGCTAACTTTCTTTAAAGAAGGTTTTATTTGATAATAATCATAGTACAAACTATGATATTCCTTACAAGTATAAATGGAATGCCATAAACTACCACAATGAAAACAAGGATTTTGTGGTCTATATCTAACAGACTGAATCTTAAATCCTGACTTTGAAGGTAAGGAGTTTATGTTCTTATTCTTTCTACAAAAAGAAGCCAGATGGTTAGAATTTCCAAAGTTATGACATGTTTTTCTAGGAGCATTAGGAACAGGCTTATAATCATTACTTTTATTCACACCTTCATTTCCATTCCTATTTTTCCTAGGTGGCTTTACCCTGTTTACATTCTTAACATCTTTCAGCTTGTACTTAAGCTGCTTCTTCATCATTAAGCCTATGTTAACTTCAGTTGGCTTTTCCTGTTTTAGTTTGTCAGAAGTTAATTCCTCTTTAATTTTTGATTTCTCAGTATCAGACTTTACAGCTACAAACTTAACAGGTTTTACCTTTGGCTTTTGTTTAACAACTATAGGCTCAATTTCTACAGTTCCTTTATCATTCTTATCATCTCCATAACCTAAGCCCTCTTTCCAGTTTCCACTACTTAACAAATTCTGAGTTATTCTGCCAGAGTTAGTCCAAGTCCTTATAATCTCTCTTTCCTTTTCTAACTCAGTTTTTAGAGATTCATTCATTTTAAGTACTTCATCCCTAACATAGAAAACATCATCTCTATCTTTCTGAGTTTGATGGAATATGACTAACTCTTTTTCTAAATAATCATTCCTCTTTTTACAAGCAAGATTTTCAGAAGTTAATCTTTCACATGTTAAAGTTTGATCTCTATAACTAATGAATATGGTTTTAAGATATCTTCTCAACTCATTAATATCATCAGTATGAAAGGCATAAGTAGTTTGGGGTACCTTTAACTCAGCAGCATCAGAACTGCTATCAGCATTTGCCATCAAGGCATAGTTCTCCTCACTTTCAGAATCTGAAGTGTCTGTCCAGCTTTTCTTCTTTGTGACAAGAGCCTTGCCTTTGTCACTCTTCACTTTCTTGCAATCAGGAGATATGTGGCCTTTCTCACCACAGTTGTAGCATTTGACATTTGTGTAATCTCCTCTGTCAGACTTCCCTCTTTTGCCTTCAAATTTTCTGAAACACTTCTTATCAAAACTTGCACCTTTCCTGGAAAACTTCTTTCCCTTCCTGAATTTTCTGTATGAAATCCTTGTGATTCCTTTCACCATAAGAGCACACAGCTTCATCATCTCTTCATCAGCATCCATCTTAGGTAAGCTTTCATTTTCTGAGTCATCATCACTATCAGAACTTGATGACTCAGTATCAGACTTTGTGATAAGAGCTTTTCCCTTGCCTTTCCTTGAGGTAGCTGCTTTGGGGGATTCCTCCTCAGCCTTAATAGCAATTGTCCTTGACTTTCCTCCTTTCCTCTTGCTTCTTTGTTCCATCTCAAGTTCATTAGTCTTGAGCATCCCATAAATTTCATCAAGAGTTGTTTCTTCAAGATTATAGTTGTCTCTTATAATTGTGGCCTTCAAATCCCAACTTTCAGGAAGAGCTAACAGGAATTTAAGGTTTGAATCTTTAAGATCATATTCCTTATCAACTAGTGACAAATCATTCAAGAGTTTGACAAATCTGTTATATAAATGAGTCAATGACTCATAAGGCTTTGAGTCAAAGTGTTCATACTCTTGAGTGAGTATAGTCTTCATGTTCTTCTTAATTTAATCAGTTCCCTGGCATCTTGTCTCTAAGGCATCCCATATCTCATTTGCAGTCTTGCAGTTAATTACCCTGTTTGATATTACATTATCAATGGCACTATACAGCAAGTGTCGTACCTTAGCATCTTTAGCAATTGAAGAGATATCTTCAAAAGTGTAATCACTTTTCTCCTTTGGTATAGACTTTGCTGGTTCACCTGCAACTGCAACAGCGAGTTTGGTTGGCTTGTGTGGTCCTTCATTGATTCTGTCAAGATATTCTGGATCTGTAACTTCCAGAAACATAGACATCCTCACCTTCCATATGGGATATTCAGATGGTTTCAGTATGGGAACTCTAATAGTCTCATATCGACTATGGATTTGACTCTTTGGAGGTTCTTCAGTTTTGGTGGACTTGGTTGGAGTTTCTGCTTCAGACATGATTGATTTTGGATCTTAAACTATTTGTGTGTTAACAGAAGGCTCTGATACCACTTGCTAGGTCATACACACTGTAGAAGGGGGTTGAATACAGTGTTTATCACAATCAAATTGAATTAAAAGAACACAAGTAACAGAAAACAAACTTTATTAAACTCTGTTACAATATAGAACATCCTCTCTCAGTGATGACCAAATTATCACGAGAGCTGCTAGGGTTATAATGAATATTATACCCGATAATGATAACACATATAGTGTAAACCCTATGTCTGTATTTATATACTACACAGTTACAAGATAATCTCTAATTGATATGGAATATAATTCTGCTTTCTAAAATATATCAATCAGTTATCTTTTCTTCCAAGTATTCTATTCTTCATAGAATTTCTTCTTCATGCATATCTCTTCTTGCGTTTATCTTGATCTTCTTTCCTTTCAATCAGCCGCCTTCCTTATCTGAAAGTCCCCTTAAGTCCTGATATTATCTCTTGATAAATATCTCCTGATAACTTAAGTATAAGTGTTGATTTCCAGTTAAGTACTGATTTGTCCTGTTTAAGTAAGATCTAAAAACAAAACACAAATCATATTAGACATGACATTATCAAATATATCTAACATAATATTTCTTCCCATAGTAACGTAAGGCGCATCCTCGTCATGTTGCCATTTTGAAGGAAGCACCATTTCATACGCAATTGATTGACATATTTTAGGATCATGGAACGTTTAGCTTCCGTCATCGGTCGGACTTCTTTAATCATTCCTCGTATAATATCTATAGTACTATAATACCTTCTGGGTCGTACTTGTTATTCTCGCTAGCGCCTTAGACGTATTCACGTTTATTGGTACCTGCTACCGGTGGCCTTTATAGGGCGTGTACGACCTTCTTTGCCTTATATCAGCTCTGATAATGACATTTTTCATTCTTTAACATTGTCCTTCGTAAGGGATATCGGCGACTATTTTTCGTATGCTAGCGTGGTAAGTACATCTACACAAATTATCTTTCAACAATAGGCGATTCCTCAAACCGTTCCAAATAAAAGGTAAGCCGCTAGATGTATCTTCAATGGTCAGGATAGTCCTCTCATTCTACTTGTCGATTTGAGAACTCTAAGTCATTCCTCTGTCCGTCCTTCTTTTTTGCAAAATATCTTAGGAAATAGTCCCGTTAATTAAATCTTGGGTCCTTGCACGGCGCAGTCGTCACAGGGTCTCTCTGTCCCAATTATCTCTTCCGCGTTCATAACAATTTTGTAGAGTGGACATCTATCGTTTGCATAAGAAAATAAGCGGTCTTATTTAATCTATCACTCAAAATCCTCAAATAGCACGACGACTAACTTGGTTCTTGATAATCCTCCTTCAAAATTTATTATAATTAACTCTTACTCCTATTTGGGTCATCTACAAGTCGTAATCGCCAAAATTTTAATCCTCGCCTTTCCGTTTTCATTTTCAACCATGTCGAATACTTACTTACCTACTCAATGACATCCCTTGTAATAACCCCAAAATTTTTCAACTTTTTGTAACCCTTGTGAATAGTGTTTTAGCTGAATGAGAAAACTTTTCACGCCACACTATATAGGGGTTCTGTTATGGATATTCTGGGATTTTATTAGTACTATATGAAGTATATAAGTGTATGTAAATATCGTCAGAACCCAATTCCGAACACTTTGGTTTTTCCCGGAAATCCACAAGATACGGAGAGAATTGAGTATAAGGTAACAGGATAAAAAGGATTTAAATTAAAGGATTATAATAGAGGATCATAAAAAGGAATATAACGTATTGAGAAAGGTTAAGGGAACCTAAGTAATAAGATCCCGGGTATGATCCTTCAAATGATAAACGAGAACGAAAGTTAAGCGAACCGTACAACAGATCAGCGGTCATTAGGCAAACGATTAGGAAGCTAATCAAAGGGTTTAATGGGAGTGATGTCATCCAACCAATAGAAAGGAGACAAGGAAGGGAGGATGACATCATAAGGGTGGCATAAGCATGACATGGAAGAAGGGAGGTGTGGTTGATTAAGGACCACACAAATTCAAGGGCAAGGTGGTAATTTGCTAAATCAAAAACAAAACCAAGCCAACCAACTAGCAAATCATTTCATCAAAAATCAAAAAAATCAGCCAAGGCATTGTTCTTCATATTAGCTCTCGGCTTTTTGCCTTTTTCAAAGAAAAAAAATTTCCAAAATCAAGATCCAAGCATCCTTAATTGGTAAGAAAATTCCCTAACCATCTTTATGCTTAGTTATGGCTATATCATGAGTTTAAGCCATTAATTCTTTCTCTAGCTTCTCCATTTAATCAATGAAGAAGACAATGAATAGTGTTTTCAAGTTTTTAACTTGAACTTTTTCTTGTTTTCTTGAAGATCCAAGCTTTCCTAAGGCTTCTCCAAGCTTCTTAAGGCTTCCTAGCTCAACCCACCACTTCAAGGAAGGTATACCATTTTCAAACCCTAGGTTCATATATATTATAAGGTGATTTTGATGAGTAGGATGTTATTGTAGTTGTTGTTATGATTAGAGTTTGAGATTTGGAATGGTAGTGAAATGAAATGGTAATTTTGTGGTTTTGATTTAAAGAAACTTAAGAATGATTAAAGTAAAGTTTAAGCATAAGTATGAATGGTTAAATTGAATTGGTTGGGGTTGTTATGATGTGATAAGGATGGGTGTTTGTTGTGTGTTGGATTTGAGGATGGTTTGTGTTGATTGTGGGTAGTTTAAAAAATGGGAAATCGCGTAAACATAGCCGTCGTAACGTCCGATTTTCTTTGGACTGTTTTTGTGCATAACATTAGGACCCGAGAACCCCCTACTAGATTATGACCACTGCCATGTTTAGATAGCTCATGTTACGAGCTTCGTTTTGATATGTAGTTCGTCCGATTCCGATTTACGGTTTAGGAGAAACGACCGTTTCAAGTAACGGCGTTTCGCGGACGAAACTTTTTCCCTCGCCTTACTTTGGAATGTAGGTTAAAGACCAAAAAGGGTGAATTAATGTATGAAACATTTATGGTAAGTGTGTTAGGCAGTTGGTAAGTCATTCGCGAAGGAATCGCTTTAAAACTCGTAAAGGTTAAATTATTAAAAATGGTGGAGCCGAGGGTACCCGAGTGACTTAAGCGAATCAGTGAGCGCAAAACAAGCGTTAGAGTCTAAGTTAGTTAAAGTATAGATTTACAAGTGACTTTGGTTTAATTCCAACTTACTTGTTGTTTATAGGTTACCAGACTCGTCCCGAGCCATTCGTAACCCAAGTCGCTCAGGCAAGTATTCTATCCGTTATACTGTTGTTGTGATGTATACACTTGTATATGCATTATCTTGCGATAGATGCATGTTGGTTATTTAGCAAATTCTTGCGATATATTGTAGCATGTGATATGGTATATATGCATGCCTGTTTCATATTCTTGAAATATATATCTGTTGGTTCAGTTGATAATACCTATGCTAGAGGATAGCGGTAACTTGCATATACCCTTAGTATAGGGACCCAAAAGGTGAAAATATTTTCTAAAACCGGGAGTCGAGGATCCCGAGTAATCTTGTATATATGGATATGGATATATATATATATATTTATATATATATATATATGGTTATAGTTTTCCAAACTATTAATCGAATAAGGTTTATTCGATAACTTTAAACTTTATTTTATTATTGAATATTATTTGAATATTATTCGAGGACTTATGACTCCTTTTATATTATTTATTGAATATTATTTGAATATTCATTCGAGGACTTATGACTCCTTTTATATTATTTATTGAATATTATTGAATATTCATTCGAGGGCTTATGACTCTTTTATATAATTTATTGAATATTATTTGAATATTCATTTGAGGATGTATTTATTTTATTTAATGAATATTATTTATAATATTCATTCGAGGTATTATGACTCAGCTTATTTTATTTATTGAATATTATTTGAATATTCATTTGAGGATCTATGACTCCGATTATTTGCTGAGGTATATTCTTTATTTTATTAAAGAATAAGGTGTCAATAATCAAACTTATTTTCGATTATTCAAATAAAGATAATACTTTCATATAAGTATATCTTTGGTTATTTAATACTCGTTTCAAGTATAAGTTAATACTTCTACTTCAATTATTTTTATAAAGATTATTCTTTATGGGAATATTATTTAAAACAATAATATTCAGTCATTTTCTAAATATTCTGGGGACTGATTTACTTCATTAAATCAGCCTTACTCCAAACACTCTTTAAAGTGTTTTCGAGTCTTCAAAATGATTTTTAAAAGTCAGAGCGGATCCCAAAACTTTTTTTTTATATTTAAGATCTTCCTTTTTAAGGGGATTTAAATACTCGCTCAAAACCTGGGGAATCCGGCTCTGTGGTGTATTTTATATTCGCAACGAGGTTGCAGATTTGGTAAATGAATTGATTACTTGCCCAACGTTCGGGAAGTAAGCCCCTCTCATTGAGTCGGCATAAGCGACAGGCCGGGGTACGGTCTATTATTGTGTAAGTGGCTCAGTGGGAGTCCATCAAATGCATAGGTGGCTGAGTGGCAGTCCAGCATAGGTCTTAATTATGACCAGGGTGATGACCAGTGGGGAATTCGTCCATCTACTAGTAGAAAAGGTTACTTATTGGTATCTTTGCCTGATCAGCAAGATATCGGGTTTATGCCAAAATTCTTTTCCTTTCCAAAATTCATTGGATGTTTCAAACTCTGTTCATACTTTGCATAACAGAGATTCCAGGAAATGTTTAAAGGGATATATATATGTGGATATATATATATCGGGACTAAATAAAGTATCTCATAACTTTTTCATTCAATAATATTTCAAAGATTGAATCTATTCAAGTCTTATCTTGTGGTCTCATCAGTGGGATGAACTTTTGAAATTGATTATAACTTGAACGGTGGTAGTTCAAGTAGTATTTGGGAATGATATAAGTGTAGTGAAGTATTTGGTAACTTCATCTTTTAAACTTATATCTAATTAATAATTGTCTTATGAATGACAAAGATTTTCAGAAAAACGTTGAGACAAGGTTAGATATATGAGATCACCTTGCAACGATATTTTTTTATACAGTTATACAATGGGACTTTGTGCATATTATGCATGGAAGAGGACTTCCATTATTTTGAAAAGTATATATGTATATATACTGAATATTTTGCGACTTCATCGCATTAAGATATCAAACTTGGTTCATTTCTTTTGACCAAGATTTTCATGAGTATTATGAGTAGACTCATATACTATTAATCATTATACATATTATTTTGGTGGGCTTGCTGCTCACCCTTGCTTTCTTCTTTCATCACACAACAACAGATAGAAAAGATGAACAGAACCAAGCTCCCGATTCGCAAGCGATTAGGAGACGTTCCACAGTTTTCTAGAAGCATTGATGCCGCCGTAGCTGAGGTAGGAACTACCAATAGGCTAGGCTTTCAACTTTTGATGGACCAGATTTATTTATATTTATGAATTGTAATAATGGCAAAGAAATGTAAATTTATTCAGAAAACCTTTTAAGGTGTATTGGCAGATAATTATGGAATAAAATGACTTGTGGTTATTTTTGGATGTTCATCTCTGAGACTATAACGTGTGGTGTGTGTGTTTATTGTGGGGTCACAGTACAGAGTAGTTGAGTAATTATTAAGATTGGGTGTTATTAAGGGAAATGGAACTCGTGACGACCCGGATCCCCGACCCCGGATCTGGGGGTGTTACAGAAATGGTATCAGAGCTAAGCGTTATAAACCTCAGAGATGATGGGACGTTAAGATAATAAGTTCACTAAGATAATAAGAACTCTTGCCAAGTTCATAGTCGGGCTACCTAACGTAGTACTGACAGTTAAAACCCTTATGGGAACCCTTATAAATATCGTGATAGGACCGTAGTTCGTTATCGTATATGGTAGCGGGACTCCGAACCCTGAGGTTGAGGAGAAACATCGCGATGATATTTTATTACTAATTGGAGATCGGATTGTGGATCCGATAGAGTGTCCTAATGCAGGACCGGACGATGTTGATATTGAGGATTTAGCGGTTGGGGATGTTGTCCTAGAAGGGATAGTTATTGAGGAGGATCCCATGGAGGATCCTGACAGGATTGGATAAAGGACCACTGATGAATTGATGACCATGGTTTGGTCGACTACCAGAGGTAGGATTGGCCGGTCACTACCGGAGGTTCGTTCAAGTTGTAAAGATAGTAGTCCCTTTAACGCGGCTTACTCGTAAGACTGAGAAGTTCGAATGGACAGAGAAATGCGAGAACAGCTTTCAAGAACTGAAGCAGAGGTTGGTGATGGCCCTTATGCTGGCGTTGCCGGATGGAAAAAGAGATTTTGTGAAGTATAGTGACGCTTCGCACAAGGGCTTAGGGTGCGTGCTTATGCAGCACGGTAAGGTAATCGCGTACATGTCAAGACAATTAAGGTAATATGAAATTCGATATCCCCGCTCATGAGCTTAGGCTCGTGGCAATAGTTTTACCCTAAGGATTGGAGGCACTACTTGTATGGAGAGAAGTGCAAGAATTACCTAAGACATAAGTGCTCTAGTACATTTTCACGTAGAAAGAGCTCAACATATGCCAGAGGAGGCAGTTAGAGCTAATCAAGAATAATGATTGGGAGATTCTTTATCATTCGGGGAAAGCCAATATGGTGGCTGATGCCCTTAGTAAAAAGGAGAGACTCAAGATGATAATGTCTTTTGGAGAGTTTATAAGAGATTTTGAGAAAATGGAAATAGAAGTGAAGGTAACCGGAGCCGGTACCGAAAAGCTGTTTGAGATTGCAATACAGCCCGAATTATTGGAAAAGATCATATTGTGCCAGAAAAAGTTATGAATGAAGGCAGAGAGCCAACAATTAGATAAAAGATTAATATCGAGAAAGATGATAAGGGAATAATGAGGTATTCCTATAGAATTTGGGTTCCGAAAGTTCAAGAGCGTAAGGATGAGAACTTAGATGAGAGCCATAGTTTGAGGAATAAGATTTAGAGCAAACCCTGAACGTGATAGTCAGGGAGGTCGCCATCAAGATAGAAGGAACCCATGATATAATGGAGTGGAAAATGAGGATTTTAAATTAAAAGATGACCCCAATTATGGGGAGTAGGATGAAACATTTCATACTAAGGAAACCGAAAGTTGAGTAAGGAAAGGAGACCCGAGACGGTACTCCTATACGGCAATTCATGGACCTGTCTAGACAGAACTTAGACTATTATCCCCAACCACCACCTTGAGGAAACAATGCGATAGGAAATTATTTCAGGACCTTTAAGTCTCTAAGCTCTCAGAGTTCCAAGGAACAGGTTGACCCAGTCGAGGCAAGAGCCTGGCTAAAGGAAATATAGGAATTATTTGAGATTCTAAATAATTGACGAATCACAAAAGACTATTTTTATCACTTACCCTCCTAAGAGAGAGACCACCCACTGGTGAAAGACCAAGGAAGGCACGGAGCAAGAGATTATAATAAACTGATTTAAGTTCAGTCAATTGTTTTCAGGAAAGTACTTCCCAAGGTTATAGAGATAGAGTAAAAGCTTTAGAGCCAGAACAAAGGCAGACGAGTATGATGAATTGTGAATTTAAGTTGTAAAAGTTGTCAAGATTCGTTCTGAAGACACGAATCCAGAATGACGGAATGTTTGGAATCAATGCTTATGTTGTGTTGGTTCATGAAATAATGATAAGAGAAAGGAATATAACGGCAATAGAGTTTGAGGTATGATAAGGGAGTTGGGTATGAGGAAACCCTAACGACTCGTAGCAATAGAAATAGAAAAGTATGTAATCGTCAGGATGATGATGATCCACCATGAGTTAAAATTGATGGTTGAAGGCATAAGAGATACATATATTGTACCCTCTTTAAGTTGGGAGGATTCGAGGAAACCTTGAGATAGTTCGAAGGATAAATAATGAGACGCGGATAGACTGAGGAGACAAGAAAGTAAGAAATTAAGAAAATTGGAGGAAGGAAGTGACCTTCAAGAATGGGAAATGTAAGACCGGTGGCTTGATACCCAGAACGGGAGACGCCAGGTATGAAAGATATCCCAACATTGAGGTGACTGTTGAGATAAACAACAAAAGTAAATAAGGAATTATTAAGAAGAAGTTCACGTTGAACACGACCAATATCTTCCAGAACATCCTTGTTATCGTTACCAAATTAGGCAAGAAAAGCGGATAACCGTTGTTATCTTTTGGAGGCCATATTGATTGACCTCATTTTGAATACAGATGTTATTGTGAAATTAGGCATATACTATCGAGGTGGGAATGATTGAATAAGACACCCTTATCAGGGATATATGACTTGATTTATCCATGGAAGGATGCAGGTACCTTTTAAAGGTGGAATTAAGGATAGAACACTGGTAACTTAAAATGAATCCTAGGGGACTGCATAAAGGTTGGCATGTCACCCTTAATAGGGACAGTATGAGTTTTGACAGTATGATTGGGAAAGGGTTAAGGTAACAACAACCTTTAAGAATCAGTGGAGAAATTTTGCAGAAGTATATAGACAATGGTTCTACTATTAGTAAATGGTATTGTGATATGCCCTGTATCTAGGGAATACAGGAGGAACGATTGAAGGATAACCTTAGAGGTTTTATAAGGAAAAAGGTAATATTCAAAATTCTCAAGAATAAAAATGTTGATAAAAGGAAATATGACATGATTATAATGATGCCAAGTGGGGCACGTGTTAAACCACGAGAAAGTATGGATCGAACCAGTAAAGGTTGAAATTGTTCTAGGCAATTAGGACTTAAGATAAAAGATGTTCTAAGTATAATTGAGAGTCAGTCATGACAGTGATTAACCTCTAAAGACTGAGGCAATAACTTATGGAAAAATGGTGATTTTTTTTTTTTACTCATCAGATTTTAAGGAAAGCATTTTCACATAAGCTGTGATTGAAATAAGGTAGAAAATTTATTTGGAAATGGTTAAAGTGACATTGACTGTAAGGAAATTTTACTATCAGGAAAGGCCAAAGAGGTGGCCGACACTTTAAAGGTAAGAGGATAATTATAGGCGCTTGTGCCAAAAGAATACAGCGTTAATGGTTAAAACTGTGAAGGTTGTATTATGGTTTGGAAGATTGACGTTCCTTCTGATGACTGTGCTATACCCAGCCGTAATAGTAGTTGGTAAAGGTTTAATTCGTGTAATCGCCATGAGCGGGCTATCTATCTTAGAAGGTACTATCTTGAGAATAATCCAGGACCATGTTTCATAAAGGACTAAACGAACCTTTGAGTTAAGTCTTCTATTTAAGGCATATGATTAAAAATGGTATTAACCTGCTATCGTTGCTTTGATTGAAACTCTTCTGCAATTTTATCTGCTTCATGACATGAAAGTACGTCAGAGTTTGGAGTGTTCTTCATGAATCAGAAATGGTGATTATGTTACCTCCTTAGAAGGATTTGATACGACATGTATGGACTCCGTATGGTTAGCTAATAAGATTTCATGGAAAATGAATGACTACAGTAGGTCAGTGGTGGACCATAGTAAGGCAGCAATGATTCTGCGAGTAATGAGCTGATTACAACCGTGAGAGTTGTATTGGAATGGGTGTTGAGATTGAGTACCACTAATCGGGTCGTGGTAGTGTATAAGTTATCATTGATAGACTAATTAAGTAGAGTATCTACCTAGTGAATAATTATTCTTTCTTATCAATAGAGAGTCGTATTATTATACGAGGAAGGATGCGGTGCAAGCATAGAATTCTAGTAACGATGATGTATAGAGTGAGATCCCAGATTCGATTTTCGATGTCGAGGGAGTTTCAAAGGTGATTATGTATAAGCTCAAGGAAGAGTGTGGGTCCATAGAATGATGGACGGGATAGCGAAAATATTTAGGCACGTGAAATGCGATGTTATAATACTTGATGTTGATATAAATACATATATGTTTTGTTCTCCTATGACAAACCTCTATAATTCAGAGGTAGGTTCCAAGCCAGATATTTTGTGGCAGTATATATATATTTTTTTATATATACAATTCTCTTCAGTTCGTTCTTTTCTCTTCTTTTCATTTCATGTAATCTGAGAAGAACAACCCTTCCAGAAGGGGAGGTATTGCCGAATGACTATCTATCTGTGTGATAGAAGCCTAGTAGGATACCATCTATTGTTTAATTGCTTGTCAAGTACTAAAGGCTGGCCACCTTCTGTACTAACTATGCAATATAACAAGTGTTCATGATCATAGTGATCTCTCAACAAATTCCTTTACTTCTATATGATTGATCAAGCTTCCAAAGATAGAAACAACTGAAAAAGGAGTAATAAAGTGGTGGTAGTATGCGGAATGGGAACACGTTCGTGATACTAAGGTTGACGTGGTTATTAAAAGGTTATAGAACGCTAACGAGCAAAAGTATAACCAGTATAATATTAGGAACGGAAGGTAAGCGATTACGAACTCGAAAAGAGTGGGTATTGAGAAGCAAAAGCTTTAATGTTAAAATCTATAATGAGAGTCTGTGCAATAGACTTGAAAGAAATTGGAATGATCACTTCACACGGATTGAGTTTTCTTACGACAATAGATCATATGTCAGTATTGAGATATCGCCTTATGAGATCCTTGAGGGAAGACAATGTCGATCTCCCTTATGTTAAGATGAAGTTGTAGAGCGCAAGATGCTCGGACCAGCAGTAGTCCAAAGGACCAAGGATATGATAGATCTAATCAGAGGACGGCTGGTAGTAGCCCAAGATGGACATGATAAGTATATTGATTTGACACGAAAGGATAAAGAGTACGAAGTAGGGAACCTAGTAATGTTATAGGTATCCCTTGGAAAGGATTGATGAGGTTCGGAAAGGAAGGAAAGCTAAGTCTACAATTTGTTGGACCCTTGGATATATTAAGACGTTTGGGAAGTTAGCATATGAGCTAGCCCTAACCCCGAACATGTAGCAGGTCGTAACGTGTTTCACGTATCAATGTTAAGGAAGTGAAATTCAGATGCCAGATAAATAAAGGCATATGAGCGCATAGATATGTAACCCGACGTAACCTATATGGAGCAACCAGGAAGGGTTATAGAGTGAAAAAGGGAACAAGTGCTTTGGAGAAGGGTTATCAAACTAGGCAGAGTTTGGTGGTAGGACCACAATATGGGAAAATTTACTTGAGAGTTAGAAAGTGCAATGCTAAGAAAGTATCCCCATTTATTTTCTATCTGATTCCGGGACGGAATCCTTTTAAGGAGGGGAGACTGTAATAACCCCAAAATTTTTCAACTTTTTGTAACCCTTGTGAATAGTGTTTTAGCTGAATGAGAAAACTTTTCACGCCACACTATATAGGGGTTCTGTTATGGATATTCTGGGATTTTATTAGTACTATATGAAGTATATAAGTGTATGTAAATATCGTCAGAACCCAATTCCGAACACTTTGGTTTTTCCCGGAAATCCACAAGATACGGAGAGAATTGAGTATAAGGTAACAGGATAAAAAGGATTTAAATTAAAGGATTATAATAGAGGATCATAAAAAGGAATATAACGTATTGAGAAAGGTTAAGGGAACCTAAGTAATAAGATCCCGGGTATGATCCTTCAAACGATAAACGAGAACGAAAGTTAAGCGAACCGTACAACAGATCAGCGGTCATTAGGCAAACGATTAGGAAGCTAATCAAAGGGTTTAATGGGAGTGATGTCATCCAACCAATAGAAAGGAGACAAGGAAGGGAGGATGACATCATAAGGGTGGCATAAGCATGACATGGAAGAAGGGAGGTGTGGTTGATTAAGGACCACACAAATTCAAGGGCAAGGTGGTAATTTGCTAAATCAAAAACAAAACCAAGCCAACCAACTAGCAAATCATTTCATCAAAAATCAAAAAAATCAGCCAAGGCATTGTTCTTCATATTAGCTCTCGGCTTTTTGCCTTTTTCAAAGAAAAAAAATTTCCAAAATCAAGATCCAAGCATCCTTAATTGGTAAGAAAATTCCCTAACCATCTTTATGCTTAGTTATGGCTATATCATGAGTTTAAGCCATTAATTCTTTCTCTAGCTTCTCCATTTAATCAATGAAGAAGACAATGAATAGTGTTTTCAAGTTTTTAACTTGAACTTTTTCTTGTTTTCTTGAAGATCCAAGCTTTCCTAAGGCTTCTCCAAGCTTCTTAAGGCTTCCTAGCTCAACCCACCACTTCAAGGAAGGTATACCATTTTCAAACCCTAGGTTCATATATATTATAAGGTGATTTTGATGAGTAGGATGTTATTGTAGTTGTTGTTATGATTAGAGTTTGAGATTTGGAATGGTAGTGAAATGAAATGGTAATTTTGTGGTTTTGATTTAAAGAAACTTAAGAATGATTAAAGTAAAGTTTAAGCATAAGTATGAATGGTTAAATTGAATTGGTTGGGGTTGTTATGATGTGATAAGGATGGGTGTTTGTTGTGTGTTGGATTTGAGGATGGTTTGTGTTGATTGTGGGTAGTTTAAAAAATGGGAAATCGCGTAAACATAGCCGTCGTAACGTCCGATTTTCTTTGGACTGTTTTTGTGCATAACATTAGGACCCGAGAACCCCCTGCTAGATTATGACCACTGCCATGTTTAGATAGCTCATGTTACGAGCTTCGTTTTGATATGTAGTTCGTCCGATTCCGATTTACGGTTTAGGAGAAACGACCGTTTCAAGTAACGGCGTTTCGCGGACGAAACTTTTTCCCTCGCCTTACTTTGGAATGTAGGTTAAAGACCAAAAAGGGTGAATTAATGTATGAAACATTTATGGTAAGTGTGTTAGGCAGTTGGTAAGTCATTCGCGAAGGAATCGCTTTAAAACTCGTAAAGGTTAAATTATTAAAAATGGTGGAGCCGAGGGTACCCGAGTGACTTAAGCGAATCAGTGAGCGCAAAACAAGCGTTAGAGTCTAAGTTAGTTAAAGTATAGATTTACAAGTGACTTTGGTTTAATTCCAACTTACTTGTTGTTTATAGGTTACCAGACTCGTCCCGAGCCATTCGTAACCCAAATCGCTCAGGCAAGTATTCTATCCGTTATACTGTTGTTGTGATGTATACACTTGTATATGCATTATCTTGCGATAGATGCATGTTGGTTATTTAGCAAATTCTTGCGATATATTGTAGCATGTGATATGGTATATATGCATGCCTGTTTCATATTCTTGAAATATATATCTGTTGGTTCAGTTGATAATACCTATGCTAGAGGATAGCGGTAACTTGCATATACCCTTAGTATAGGGACCCAAAAGGTGAAAATATTTTCTAAAACCGGGAGTCGAGGATCCCGAGTAATCTTGTATATATGGATATGGATATATATATATATATATATATATTTATATATATATATGGTTATAGTTTTCCAAACTATTAATCGAATAAGGTTTATTCGATAACTTTAAACTTTATTTTATTATTGAATATTATTTGAATATTATTCGAGGACTTATGACTCCTTTTATATTATTTATTGAATATTATTTGAATATTCATTCGAGGACTTATGACTCCTTTTATATTATTTATTGAATATTATTGAATATTCATTCGAGGGCTTATGACTCTTTTATATTATTTATTGAATATTATTTGAATATTCATTTGAGGATGTATTTATTTTATTTAATGAATATTATTTATAATATTCATTCGAGGTATTATGACTCAGCTTATTTTATTTATTGAATATTATTTGAATATTCATTTGAGGATCTATGACTCCGATTATTTGCTGAGGTATATTCTTTATTTTATTAAAGAATAAGGTGTCAATAATCAAACTTATTTTCGATTATTCAAATAAAGATAATACTTTCATATAAGTATATCTTTGGTTATTTAATACTCGTTTCAAGTATAAGTTAATACTTCTACTTCAATTATTTTTATAAAGATTATTCTTTATGGGAATATTATTTAAAACAATAATATTCAGTCATTTTCTAAATATTCTGGGGACTGATTTACTTCATTAAATCAGCCTTACTCCAAACACTCTTTAAAGTGTTTTCGAGTCTTCAAAATGATTTTTAAAAGTCAGAGCGGATCCCAAAACTTTTTTTTTATATTTAAGATCTTCCTTTTTAAGGGGATTTAAATACTCGCTCAAAACCTGGGGAATCCGGCTCTGTGGTGTATTTTATATTCGCAACGAGGTTGCAGATTTGGTAAATGAATTGATTACTTGCCCAACGTTCGGGAAGTAAGCCCCTCTCATTGAGTCGGCATAAGCGACAGGCCGGGGTACGGTCTATTATTGTGTAAGTGGCTCAGTGGGAGTCCATCAAATGCATAGGTGGCTGAGTGGCAGTCCAGCATAGGTCTTAATTATGACCAGGGTGATGACCAGTGGGGAATTCGTCCATCTACTAGTAGAAAAGGTTACTTATTGGTATCTTTGCCTGATCAGCAAGATATCGGGTTTATGCCAAAATTCTTTTCCTTTCCAAAATTCATTGGATGTTTCAAACTCTGTTCATACTTTGCATAACAGAGATTCCAGGAAATGTTTAAAGGGATATATATATGTGGATATATATATATCGGGACTAAATAAAGTATCTCATAACTTTTTCATTCAATAATATTTCAAAGATTGAATCTATTCAAGTCTTATCTTGTGGTCTCATCAGTGGGATGAACTTTTGAAATTGATTATAACTTGAACGGTGGTAGTTCAAGTAGTATTTGGGAATGATATAAGTGTAGTGAAGTATTTGGTAACTTCATCTTTTAAACTTATATCTAATTAATAATTGTCTTATGAATGACAAAGATTTTCAGAAAAACGTTGAGACAAGATTAGATATATGAGATCACCTTGCAACGATATTTTTTTATACAGTTATACAATGGGACTTTGTGCATATTATGCATGGAAGAGGACTTCCATTATTTTGAAAAGTATATATGTATATATACTGAATATTTTGCGACTTCATCGCATTAAGATATCAAACTTGGTTCATTTCTTTTGACCAAGATTTTCATGAGTATTATGAGTAGACTCATATACTATTAATCATTATACATATTATTTTGGTGGGCTTGCTGCTCACCCTTGCTTTCTTCTTTCATCACACAACAACAGATAGAAAAGATGAACAGAACCAAGCTCCCGATTCGCAAGCGATTAGGAGACGTTCCACAGTTTTCTAGAAGCATTGATGCCGCCGTAGCTGAGGTAGGAACTACCAATAGGCTAGGCTTTCAACTTTTGATGGACCAGATTTATTTATATTTATGAATTGTAATAATGGCAAAGAAATGTAAATTTATTCAGAAAACCTTTTAAGGTGTATTGGCAGATAATTATGGAATAAAATGACTTGTGGTTATTTTTGGATGTTCATCTCTGAGACTATAACGTGTGGTGTGTGTGTTTATTGTGGGGTCACAGTACAGAGTAGTTGAGTAATTATTAAGATTGGGTGTTATTAAGGGAAATGGAACTCGTGACGACCCGGATCCCCGACCCCGGATCTGGGGGTGTTACATCCCTTTTTCATATTCTATCATGACTAATATCCGTTTACGTTTTTAGGCACCTTTAAGTCTTCCTGTTAAGTAATAAAGCGTTCTTTTTATGCGATCCTTCTCATCAGTTATTTTGAGATTTGTCATCCTCAATATATCTTTTCCTACTTAAAGGGTCGGCCACCACATCGGCCTTTCCTTGATAATAATAGATTTCTCAGTCATAGCCTTTGATCAATTTGACTATAGCCTATATCTCGTGTTCAGTGTAAAAAAAAAGATTCCAAAATTTTCTCATAAGTAAACTCCTTGTCCCTTTTAGTCTGAACCTTATCGAAATTATTCTAGATCATTATTAGGATGCCTTATGTCACAATCCTTAAGCTGTGTGGATGTATCATTAGACTCCACGCAACATCCTCTTTTTATCGTCTAGTATTTCTAGCACGGGATTGCTACTAACGTTACCTTCACTTTTTGAAAATCTTATTCCTCAATTCCATACATGCTTGGTCTTTCCAGAATTTATCAGCACCTATCCAGATAATGTTTCATAGAAGTGTACCTCACTAATCACGTTGTATCCCTATTTTCGTTCTTCTATAACCATATTAAAGATACTTATGATAATAACTAAACATGGTATTCCCTTTTTAAAATAACTTACTCATTACGATGCTCCGATTGCACCATCATATCACTGAGCTTTCAGTCTTATATTACAACAATCGGTTCTCAACTATACCTCTTCTTTGTTGGGAAGGCAATTAGCCTTGGAAAAATGATTTTCACGATATCGATGAAATTTAGACAATCTTAACAAGATTTCAAAATCTAACATCTGAACAAATAATGAGCTCTGAATAAAAGAGTCGCAGCCCTCAGAAGATTTATAACTTGGAAGGAAGAATATAACAAGGATTATCCTTCCATGTCCTTAGAATTCTATATTGTGATATTATGAGGAATATCCATTGAAAGCAATAATTGCTGAATAATAACACCATACGAATGATACTTGTAAGATTTTCCCATTGAAAGAATACTTTTCTTCTCGAATAATGAAAGAAATATCGAATAACATCCTCAACCAACGGTTAACCATTGAGGTCCAAAGAGGTGCTATTTTGAAAGAAGAAATTTTATCCAATGATTAATAAATAAGGAAGTATATTGTTCTTCAATCACTTTATGATTTTAATTGGATATTCGTTATATAAACGAAAGAATAAAATATTTCATGAACAAAATATTTCATAAAATTGAATATGAAAGACTAAAATGAATTCTATACAATGGAAGGTGTTAGAGCAGCTAACATTCTCGTTTGAGTGGGCGACCTAGTTAGGTCTCAATTAAATCAATCTTTGAAAATTTCATCAATAATTAAATTTTTGCATATATAATGCACTCTGTAAAATAAAAAAATTGATTGGAAGTGGATCTTAGAAAATTAATAACTAGTCCATATCAAGCAATATTATCAACCGGCTAAGAAAATGGCCAGCACAATTGGTTTGGCCCATGGCAACCAGCTAGACTTTCCTCATATTAATTAAAATTTCGACTAGTTAGGACATTAGTTAGTCGTTCATGAGAACATATACAACTAAGCATATTTCAGTTTGTCCGAAAAAGAAAATCTCAATATCGTAACCACTAAAGAATTTGTGGCTACCTGGATGACGATTTCAAAATAAAGAGTTTTCCAATTTGGGCCGAGAAAGACAATTATAACTCTGAATCGACTGGTCTTGGCATCGAAACAATCGATAGCCTCTTATCAAATATTTCTTGCCAATAAAAGGGTACACTCAGAGGTGTTCTCGTTCACATACTTTATTAGATTCTCAAATAGAATTGAATTCGGAATACCAATATCAAATTGACACCCTTACTATGATTTCAAAGTTCAATATAAAATTTCATCCCGATTAGAGGAAAAGGATTCCCGAGGAATATATGGATATTAGATCATCCATGTTTTTAACAATTTGTTAGATATTTACAATCTCGACTGAGAAGAGTATGTATGAAAGAAGAATCAAATGAAGATACTCATTATGAATATTCATCGATGAATTGAGGGAAAATTTATTTATAAAAAAATCTCTTGGATAATTGAGATAAAGTATAAATATCTCTGAGTTGAACAAGAAGATCATAATCTATGAATGAAAGTTCGTGGATTAACTAAAAGAATTGAACAAGTCCCTATGCGGAGAAAGACTATTCAAGATGGTCACATCAGAAGTTTAAAGTAGGGAACGAAAAGGATTGTCTGATATAACTTACCAAGGAAATACGAATGATCAACAATCTGGAGGAAGTAACGTGACGGTGAGTAGGTGCCAAAATATTTCACTGATTATCCTAACTCTCGTCATTATCCATTTGAGGATGATACCACCTCTTCGTCTTTGTAATTCCATGTTTCAGCTAGTGTCTCCTTCATAGCATTTTAAAATCGCTTACTAGTCTTGACTTTCGCACTTATATCTGTCATTCTGGTGTTTTACCTCGAAGACTTTACTCGGAAATATTCCAAAAGCATCTATTAAGCTGATAGGGGCCTGCTACATGCATCCGTTACTAACTACAAGTGGCCAGTTCCCCTTGGGAACAGATCAAAGAGATCTCTCAGGGATCTCAATGCAATCCATAAGTTCGGTGGCATGTGTGTGTAATTGAATCATATGTTACCAAATATATTAAAGGTCTACGATTATATATACGTAGTCTATGACATCATTTCTACCGAAGAATTCCTCTCTAGACTCACTAGTCTATCTTTTTAGAAGGTTCTAAGATCGAACCATCACTTATTGTAATCTTACGCCATTTATTTATAGACATGCAATCAATTCTTGACGCTCTTGATCTTTGAGCTAAACCATCACAACCCTTCATGTTTAGCGCACTAATAATATCAAGTAATGTACTCATCTTACGATAATATTCTTATATTACATCAAATATTCTTTAATAGAATAAAAATCCTTAAGGGTATATTGGGCACTATTTCTGCTGAATTCGTTATTAATATGATATTCAAATCCTCATTGGTAAAATGACACCGTCAACTAGTTTGGGACAATAACCTTAAATGTATACTAATAATTAGACTTCATGGTCCTCACATGTGATGCCCCTTCACGGGCAACCTATAAAGAACTACGAGTAACCAGACTCGTGTTATCACAATGAACATATGGTGTTGGTAATATCGTCTTTACCCCAAATGCTCTGGAGACTCAGCTCCAAGTTCTACATCTACATCCCTTCCAAATCAAATATGATTCTAATTTTTCTCCTCATCATTCTGATAATCTCCAATGGTCCTATTAGTCATGCTTTAATACCTCAAATATACATTTATCCTCACCTACCCATTGGGCTACATCCGTTAGTCCTATGATGAACTCTATATGACCTCTTACGCAATTTCGCATCTAGACAAAATCCTAACACTCTCGTCTCTAAATACTATAACTTAATGCTCTGATACCATTTCTGTAACGCCCCCAAATCTGGGGTCAGGAATCTGGGTCGTCACACAATCCTTTAATCATGTGTAACTTGCATTAACTCAATAATCCGATAATTCCATATCACAGACCCCCAATCTCACACACTCACGGGTTATAGCCTTAGAAATGACGTACAACAAGTATCATCTGGTATTAAAACTCAAATGTACTTTACAGGATCTCAAACAATTATTCATAACCTCTACATAAAGTTACAATAATTATGACTGATATCTTATACCTATCTGATACTCTGGCACACCTGAGACAAAGCTGCCAGGGATTCTCCCCATGAGTGCAAGCGATTAAGTCCCACACCAGCATACTGGTTATCTGTCGTGTTGTGTCATTTAAAAGAAAGCAAGAGTGAGCTATAATGTCCAGCATAATAATGTACAGTGTGAAAATGATTGTATGATAAACTCATGTAAAACATCATATATGATAATTACGTTTTATTCAAAAATAGTTTTCCTTGGTGACACACACCTTCTCATGAAAACAATTTTTTACTGGATTTTATTATCCTGCGAATACCTTAATGGTAAACCCAACACCTAGGCTTGGGTTACGGTATGGCATCACAATTCCAATTGGAAGAATTTGGACACGTGTTGGAGCCACCGTATACGATGATCATTCGTAATACGATAATAGTAACCTTTTCTACTAGTAGAAGGACGACACCTTCGTATCCCGGTTATCACTATTGCCGCATACGGGCTATGTGTCCTCATTTCGGGCATACACACACTTCGCAGGTCCGTAGGTACATATTGTACCGTCTCTTACGGTACCAGTAGTCTATCCAATACACGAAGTACTTGGATCCTATCCCTCCCTTGTCCTTTAGGAGATCCTATCATATCTCGAGAACTCGAACCACATCGACGTTCCCCCAAGCGTTTTGCTTGTTGATAGGCATAACTTTACTTTATATATATATATATATGTACTTCCGAAAGTTTTCGGAGGGAGTACTAAGGATGTGAGTTGACCGTTGTCAATAGATAATTAAATAAGGGGGAAAAGTTTCTCCATGAAACTATATTCAAAATATTAAATAAGTCGGGATAATATTCTCCGACGATCTGAAATTATTCGAATGATTTTTGAAATCAGAAAGTAATTTAAATCCGGTTCTATGATTTTTAAATCATAAATAAACCCTTTAATAAATAATAATTAATTAAATGATAATCAATAAATAATTAAACCTCGAATGAGTTTACTCTTGTAAAAGAATATTTAAAATAATATTCCTCAACTAGTTTCTGTCTACGTAGTTAATAATCTTTAATGTTTAATCTGGTTTGAAATAAATAATCGTTGGAGTATACTACTCCCATAATAAATGATTGGATATATAGTATTTGTTATTCGAACCATAAAATATAGTTGAGGGAATATGATCGTTGGGAAATCGTTTTAACAAAAGTTTGAGGTATTTTAATGTTTCATAAGTGGAAGTTAAGTCCCTTTAAAACGTACTATTATGGACTTGTAATCGTCCTATAATATCACCGGAATGATTCCCGAGTTTTCATCTTAAAAACAAAACTGACTGACTCTCGGTCTTACAACTTATACATCACGCTCTATTATAGCGTTAATATTCTAATTAAAACACCTCAGGAATACTTCCGGGTTTTTATCAATTTTTACTGACCGATCTTCGGTCTAAAATATATACACGCCACGCTACTCGCTAGCGTTAACGTTCTCAATTATAAACTCCTCCGGGATACCTCCGGGTTTTTATAAGCTTACACCGTCTGAATGTCAGTCTAAATATAACATTTCGAACTTGGTATGAACATATACTAGAAATTATCAACAATTGAGTAATGTAATACATCTCAAACTTTGTAAAACAGTTTAAAATAATTCCGATATTTTTATAAAATTGAAAAGTTATTATTTTTACTTGAAATTTTTATAGAAGTTAGGAAACTCGATATTTTACTCTCTGTAAAAATTTCATGATTAATGAACACTTTTAAGTCGATCCTTTATATTTTCAAAGTTCGTAATTCGTAGCAGTTTTTGTCGCGTAAATCACTTTTAGTAAAATGGTCATAACTTTTGATCCGTAAATCGGAATCAAGCGATTCAAGCGCCTAAAAGATCTTTATAACATTTTATATCATAATCATGGGTTATTTTTCAAGAAACTATATTTAAATCTTCGGTACTTTCTGCAGAAACTTAAAGTTACGATTTGTTCATTTTAAAGGAATTACGTTTACGATCGAAGTTTCGTTTACGATCGGAATCTTTATACAGCCACTAACAATCATCATATCATCATCAACACACAAACTCCTCTCAAGAACATCATGTTGTTGAGGCAACAACAATCAACCTTAAATCCACTTAGCCAAACATCAAGATTTCAACAACATAACCTCTAAAACTAGGTTTACAACTACATACTAAATGGATTTTGAAATTGAATCTTAAATAAAGTTGGGTCAAAGATTTTTACCTTTCTTAAATGTTAGTGTAGGTGCCCTAGAGGCAATACATTATTCTTTTATCTTTATGTCGGTTGATCATTCAATAAATGTATTTATTATGACCTTAATTACTGCGATATTTTGTTAGCATAGTAAATGTCCTCAGAATCATGATACAAATTGTATAGTTTAAGTACATGACTTGAACTTGAGATTATATAATATATCATATTCTTAAAGGTCCCTAGTCGAGTATTATTATATAGGACAATAATAATACATAGATAGACTAGTATGTTGTTTGACAAGATAACCACATCTCATTGGTTATAAGTATGGGGATACTAAAGTCAATACATAGGTACATGTGAGAGTACATGGTACTGGACAGACCCACAGTGAGATTCTTCATGTTTAATAAAGTCATAAGAAAGACTCACAGTGATAATGGTGTAACGATCCTTTGACTTGAAATCATTATATTTCTATACGAGGATTAATATACTTTGACTACATTAAAAGTTACTTTTGATCGGGTGATGATAAAAGTGGACATCGGGTATATCATGAGTCGTATGAGAAATATGAATGATAGATAAAGGATTTAACCCTCCTATAATTAGGAGAGATATTATTGGCCTCTTGATTGAGTGAGATTATAAAAGCATGGTCATGCTCAAATAATGATTTGTCTCGATAATCTACTCATGGATCAAGTAAACCCGGATTAAATGTTGAAGAGGATGACTAAATACATGCCTCGAGTTTAATCTATAATATGTATGGTTAAAGGGATTATATTACACGAAAAATATTAATCACGAAAGGTTTTATCTAATCACGATTTAATTATTGTTTAATTGGGTAACAATGATGTATTACTAGATACCACTCATTGTTTATAATTTTATTAGAGAATAAAATTATTGTCAATTAAATAATAGCCTATAGGGTCGCACAAATAGAGCACTTAATGGAATAGTTAATTTAAATTATAGATTTAAATTAATTGATGATTATTTGAATTTTATTATAATTAAATAAGACTTAATTGAGATAATATAAATTCGAATTAAAAGGAATGTTTTTGCCCATAATAATTAAGTATGACTTAGTTATTAATTAAATAATAGAAATTCGTTTTTATTATTTAATCCAATACCTACTAGGGTTGGGCTTTGCTATTATGGGCCTTTTTAATCAGCCATTATAAATAGATAATGATAGGTTAAAGAGGCTTGTACATTTTTTAAGAAAACCCTAGCAGCAAAGAGAGGCAGAGGCAATTCAGATCGTCAAGAAGGAGGCTAGTACATCCATTCCGTAGTCAAGTTCGTGAGACGTTCTTGAAGGTGCTCGTGTGGATACCATAGAGGTGTTTCTCCGAGAGGTAGACACAAAGCGTGATAGCTAGGATCTCCGTTGAGTTCGTGAAAGTTAAGCTCTTGAAAGGTATGATTCGTTATCTCCATAATCTGCCCATAATTATACATGGATCATGTTTTGGGTTTCGAAATTTTTGTTTTATTTACGTTTATCCGCTGCGTTTTATGCCTTCGGAACCCAATAATGGCATCAGAGCTACGTGTATAAGGGGCTGATTTGGTTACGTGTTTACTGTATTTTTACAAGTATGCATGTGTGATGAGTCTGCCATGATAACAGTTATGTTATATAAGTCTGCCATGATAACAGTTATGTTATATGAATGATATGATGAATCTGTTAATGATCTATATGATGATACTAGTATGTTTAAGATCTGCCATAACTTATATGTATGCGATCTCTTAAAATATGTATACTGATACACGTTTTTGGTAACTGGGATATGGATCGTGTGTATACTGATACATGCTTCTGGAATAGTATTCTGATACATGTTTTTCTAGTATTCTGATACTTGATTTTGCAAAAATTTCCGCGTGCTTAGGGTTTCGTTTTTAATTTGTGCTTATGACATATGCTTTACTTATTTATTATTCTTGATTGGATCATGATAAGTGATAAATAGTATGTCATCTTTATATGATCTATCATGTTCTTTAATGGTTACTTGAGCATGGTGCATAGTTATGGCCTTAAGACCTTAGTTGTAATGGTTTATTCTTTTGGTTTGTAATAAATACGACTTGCATGTCATTTTCTATTTGTAGTTGTTTTATCTCGAATGTAACTCGAGTTCTTTTGTAAGTTCATTAGTATAATTCTTAATGTAACATCCAAGAAGGACAAGGGAAAGAGGAGGCATCCTATGGAGGCCAAGGAGACAATGGAAGCAATAGAGAAGACATATGTAATAGTTATTTTTACACCATAGATTGACCTTGATCTTTTCATTAGCCTGAAAAGATCACATAGGATTGGGCCATAACTATTGCACGTTTACTTTACGTACTTTTCATATGATGTATAAATAGTATGTGTAGAGTAGAAAATGCATGTTTTAATTAGATTAATGATGCATGTATGTATTAGATACATCACCCATGCCATGCCTTTAAACAAGATAAAATCTGTAACGACTCAAGATTTAAAATTAACAAACGATCATGAGATTCTCGTGTTTATGAAACACGGAATAAAATACGAATTTTCTTTATTTCTGACATGGGGCGATTTTGTCAACAACGGGTTCATAGAACTTGTAAGGCTGTGGGTTTTAAGCGAGACCGATGTGACTCCTCCACTACCTGGAAATCAAACCATTGACGAGTATTGATTTGAAGTATTTTATTCAAGGAAAAATTGGGAATCTCTTTATGATGGGATCATGATCGTTCTAAATTAAAAATCCCTAAGTAAAAATATTAAGTTTTAATCAGATGCTTTCCAATGAATGAACACTTATTAAATCCTAGATTGATAAGGGGAAGGGCTGTCAGTGGCAGGGGACTCCTATCTATCATGGTGAAATGCGACGAATATAAACGGTTATATTCGGACGTTGTATCATTGGGTCTAACTGAACTGAGTCATCATAATAAGGTGAATATAAACGGTTATATTCAACTATTATGAACTTAGAAGCATAGAGTTTGGTTAAAAATCTATTAGATAGATAAGATCAATTGTTGTTCACCAAATTATCCAAGAATTATATATGATATAATTGACAACTGTTGTCTACCTAAATAATCATGTTTTAAGGATACCAGTGGTTGACTTAGAACATGACGAAATATGGATCTTGGCTCACTAGAAAGATTTATGGGATATACTTTCCGAATTAATAGTTAGGGCTATTAATTTGATAAAAAATAGTGAGAGATATATTATGAATATATCATAATCATATGAACATAAAATTTTAACTCAGACAATCTAATGTTTATTTTGCGCTTTTATTATTGTAGATACTGAGTAATGGCAAACAACACAAACACACTGTCTGTACGTTCAGTCCTTGAGAAGGACAAGCTGACAGGAGGAAACAACTTCCTAGACTGGCAGAGGAATTTGAGGATTGTCCTTAGGCTGGAGCGCAAGCTTCATGTCATTGATATTCCTCCTCCAGGCCCCCTTCCTGAGGGTGCTACTGCTGATGAACGAGCAGCACGCACAAGGGATGAGAATGATGCAAATGATGTTGTATGTCTTATATTGGCAACTATGAGTGCTGAGCTTCAAAGACAACATGTGCATATGGATGCATATACTATCAATGAGCACTTGCAAAGCATGTTTGCAAGCCAAACTCGTCAAGAAAGGTTCAATACGAGTAAGTCACTTTTTAATTGCAAACAAGGGGCGAGTGAACCAGTTGGCCCACATGTTCTGAAGATGATTGGTTACATTGAGTACCTTGAAACTTTGGGTTTTCCGATTGGTCCGGAAACTGGTATTGACCTAATCATGAATTCTTTGAACAACAAATTCACTCAGTTTGTTGTGAACTACAATATGAATGAATTTGACAAAACACCTATTGAATTGTTGCATATGTTGAGAACATATGAGACCAACATGAAGACAGCTGAACCTGCTCCCATACTGATGGTGGGAAATAAAGGTAAGGCCAAAAGGAAGGGCAAATGGAAGGGTAAGAAGAAGATTGGATTTGATTCTACACCCAAGCCAAAGTCAGGTCCCAAACAGGCTTTAAAGCCTAAAGGTGGTGTGGCCAAGGGTGAATGTCACTACTGTAAGAAAGATGGTCACTGGAAGAGAAACTGTCCAATTTACTTGGAGGATCTGAAGAAAAAGAAAGCAGTTCAGATTTCTGGATCAGGTATTTATGTTATAGAAGTCAATTTGTCTATTTCTACATCTTGGGTATTTGATACTGGATGTGCTTCTCACATTTGTATAAATGTGCAGGGCCTGCAGAGAAGTAGAACTTTGGCTAAGGGAGAAGTGGACCTAAGAGTAGGCAATGGAGCAAAAGTTGCTGCTTTAGCTGTAGGGACTTATTATTTATCTATGCCCTCTGGGCTTATTTTAGAACTAGAAGACTGTTTTTACGTGCCTGCGATTCACAGAAACATTATTTCTGTTTCTTGTTTGGACAAGAAAGGTTTTTCGTTTACAATAAAGAACAACAGTTGCTCTTTTGCTTTGAATGATTTAACCTATGGTGTTGCGCGTTTATTTAATGGTTTATATGTTCTTGATTTAGATAACCCTGTCTGTAATATAGAAAACAAACGACTTAAAATGAATGACTCAAATCAAACATACCTTTGGCATTGTCGTCTAGGCCACATAAATGAGAAACGCATATCCAAATTACATAAGGATGGATACTTGGATAAGTTTGATTTTGAATCATACCAAGAATGCGAATCTTGTTTGCTTGGTAAGATGACTAAAGCCCCTTCACTGGTAAGGGTCAAAGGGCCACTAAACGTCTGGAGCTAATACATAGTGATGTATATGGCCCAATGCGTGTAATGGCTAGAGGAGGCTACTACTACTTTATAACATTTACTGATGATTTCAGTAGATATGGATATGTATATCTTATGAAGAACAAATCCGATTCTTTTGAAAAATTTAAAGAATACAAGGTTGAAGTAGAGAAGCAAATTGGCGGAGATGCAAGTATTAAGATCTTACGATCCGATCATGGGGGTGAATACTTAAGCACCGAATTTAGAGAGTATTTGAAAGAGTGTGGTATTGTATCACAACTCACTCCGCCAGGAACACCTCAATGGAATGGAGTTTCAGAGAGGAGAAATCGCACCTTGTTGGACATGGTGCGATCGATGATGAGTCATGCAGATCTTCCAATTAGATTCTGGGGTTACGCTCTAGAAACAGCGGCTTTCACACTTAACCGTGTTCCTACTAAGAAGGTTCAAAAGACTCCATATGAGATATGGAAGGAGAAACGGTCAGGCATGAACTTTATGAAAGTTTGGGGATGTAAGGCGTTTGTGAAACGTCAAGAATCTGACAAGCTTGGACCTAAATCCGAAGAGTGCATTTTTGTAGGATACCCTAATGAAACAAAGGCGTATTATTTTTATAGTCCTTCTGAGAAGAAAGTGTTTATTTCTCGAGATGCTGTCTTCATGGAAAGAGATTTTGTTTACAAAAGAAACAGTGGGAGAACTATAGATCTCGATGAAGATCGAGAACCGCAAAATAGCATTGAACCTGAAGTGGAACAAGAGCAGAATAATGATAATGCTCAACAAACACAGGTTGTTCATAGATCTGGTAGATTTCGCCATGAGCCAGAGAGATATGGATTTCTCATGACTCAGTGTGGTGATTTGATGCTCATAGATGAAGATGAACCTCTCACATACCAAGATGCTATGAACAGTCCAGACTCTAAGAGATGGCTTGAAGCCATGAAATCTGAGATAGATTCCATGTACGAAAACCAAGTATGGACTTTGGTTGATCCACCTGAAGGGGTAAAACCCATAGGGTGCAAATGGGTTTTTAAGAAGAAAAAGGGCATGGATGGAAATGTTCAGACCTATAAAGCTAGGCTAGTTGCAAAAAGTTTCAAACAAATTCATGGTATTGACTATGATGAAACTTTCTCACCAGTGGCTATGGTCAAGTCTATAAGGATTTTACTTGCCATTGCAGCATTCCATGATTATGAAATCTGGCAAATGGATGTCAAAACAGCCTTCCTTAATGGAAGCCTTGAAGAGGATGTGTACATGACACAACCTGAGGGTTTTGTCGATCCAAGGAATGCTGGCAAGGTATGTAAATTGCGTCGATCCATTTATGGATTGAAGCAATTCTCTAGGAGATGGAATATCCATTTTGATGAAATAGTCACAGAGTATGGCTTTGTTCAAAACGAAGATAAACCATGTGTTTACAAGAAGGTTAGTGGGAGCTATGTGGCATTCATAGTACTATATGTTGATGATATACTACTAATGGGGAATGACATACATTCTCTAAAGGCTGTTAAAACTTGGTTAGGGAGCAATTTCTCCATTAAAGACTTAGGAGAGGCATCCTACATTCTAGGAATGAGGATCTATAGAGAAAGATCTAGAAGGATGATCGGTCTAAGTCAGAGCACATACATTGATAAGGTTTTGCATCGTTTTGGAATGCAAAATGCAAAATGGGGATATGTCCCCGTGTCTCAAGGGATAACGATCTCTAAGGACCAGTGTCCGAAATCATTGGATGAGAAGGACCACATGAATAAAGTTCCATATGCTTCAGCAATTGGATCTATCATGTATGCAATGGTATGTACTCGCCCAGATGTCTCGTATGCTTTGAGCATGACGAGCAGATACCAGTCTGATCCGGGTGAAGGTCACTGGATGACAGTTAAGAATATTCTTAAGTACCTGAAAAGAACTAAAGATTCATTCTTGGTGTATGGAGGAGAAGAGAAACTCGTTGTAAAAGGTTACACCGATGCAAGTTTCCAAACAGACAGAGATGATACTGTATCACAGTCTGGTTTTGTGTTTTGTCTAAACGGAGGTGCTGTAAGCTGGAAGAGTTCAAAGCAAGAAACAGTAGCTGATTCTACAATGGAGGCTGAGTACATTGCAGCTTGTGAAGCAGCTAAGGAGGCCGTTTGGATTCGAAAGTTCATTTCTAATTTGGGAGTGGTTCCATCGATCGCAGATCCCATTGATCTATACTGCGATAATAATGGAGCCATTGCACAGGCTAAAGAACCTAGATCACACTCCCGGGCTAAACATATACTCAGAAGATTTCACCTTATTCGAGAGATTAATGAAAGGGGTGATATACACATATGTAAAGTGCACACAAATGATAACATTGCAGACCCACTGACCAAAGGCTTGTCGCAGCAGAAGCACGATGGTCACACTAGTTCCATGGGTATTAGATATATGGGTGATTGGCTCTAGTGCAAGTGGGAGATTGTTAGTGTAGGTGCCCTAGAGGCAATACATTATTCTTTTATCTTTATGTCAGTTGATCATTCAATAAATGTATTTATTATGACCTTAATTACTGCAATATTTTGTTAGCATAGTAAATGTCCTCAGAATCATGATACAAATTGTATAGTTTAAGTACATGACTTGAACTTGAGATTATATAATATATCATATTCTTAAAGGTCCCTAGTCGAGTATTATTATATAGGACAATAATAATACATAGATAGACTAGTATGTTGTTTGACAAGATAACCACATCTCATTGGTTATAAGTATGGGGATACTAAAGTCAATACATAGGTACATGTGAGAGTACATGGTACTGGACAGACCCACAGTGAGATTCTTCATATTTAATAAAGTCATAAGAAAGACTCACAGTGATAATGGTATAACGATCCTTTGACTTGAAATCATTATATTTCTATACGAGGATTAATATACTTTGACTACATTAAAAGTTACTTTTGATCGGGTGATGATAAAAGTGGACATCGGGTATATCATGAGTCGTATGAGAAATATGAATGATAGATAAAGGATTTAACCCTCCTATAATTAGGAGAGATATTGTTGGCCTCTTGATTCAGTGAGATTATAAAAGCATGGCCATGCTCAAATAATGATTTGTCTCGATAATCTACTCATGGATCAAGTAAACCCGGATTAAATGTTGAAGAGGATGACTAAATACATGCCTCGAGTTTAATCTATAATATGTATGGTTAAAGGGATTATATTACACGAAAAATATTAATCATGAAAGGTTTTATCTAATCACGATTTAATTATTGTTTAATTGGGTAACAATGATGCATTACTAGATACCGCTCATTGTTTATAATTTTATTAGAGAATAAAATTATTGTCAATTAAATAATAGCCTATAGGGTCGCACAAATAGAGCACTTAATGAAATAGTTAATTTAAATTATAGATTTAAATTAATTGATTATTATTTGAATTTTATTATAATTAAGTAAGACTTAATTGAGATAATATAAATTCGAATTAAAAGGAATGTTTTTGCCCATAATAATTAAGTATGACTTAGTTATTAATTAAATAATAGAAATTCGTTTTTATTATTTAATCCAATACCTACTAGGGTTGGGCTTTGCTATTATGGGCCTTTTTAATCAGCCATTATAAATAGATAATGATAGGTTAAAGAGGCTTGTACGTTTTTTAAGAAAACCCTAACAACAAAGAGAGGCAGAGGCAATTCAGATCGTTAAGAAGGAGGCTAGTACATCCATTCCGTAGTCAAGTTCGTGAGACGTTCTTGAAGGTGCTCGTGTGGATACCATAGAGGTGTTTCTCCGAGAGGTAGACACAAAGCGTGATAGCTAGGATCTCCGTTGAGTTCGTGAAAGTTAAGCTCTTGAAAGGTATGATTCGTTATCTCCATAATCTGCCCATAATTATACATGGATCATGTTTTGGGTTTCAAAATTTTTGTTTTATTTACGTTTATCCGCTGCGTTTTATGCCTTCGGAACCCAACAATAAAAGCTTGAGATGTGTTCTTGAGGATGGTGGAGTCTTGGAAGTGCTTGGTATGATTTTTGGAACCTAAAACCACCATTGAAATCAAGAAACCAAAGAAGAGTTACTATTCATACTATTCACTAGTAACTTTCTTGATTTTATTTCACCCATCAGACCTTGATAAAAAAAGATTAAAGAATTTTCTTACCTTAGTTTAGTTTTTAGGAAGCTTGATAATTAATGGGATGATTTTACCATGGCTAGAACTTGAGATTTTGAAATGGATTTCTTGGCTTGGATGAAATGGCCGAATGGAAGCAATGTGGAAGAGGGGGTTTTATGCTTGCTTCCTTGGGTGCTTATAGGAAAGTATGTTGGTTGCTTCTTGGAAATGAGGTTGTGATAGCTTGTGATATCTTATATTGATTGATATCTTCTAGTTTAGGATCCCAGGTTTATTCTTGTTGCCAAATCCATGGACAAGAAAACTAGCTAGTCTTGTAGTTTGTAAGCTAATCTACTTAACTTAGCCCTTTAGCTCACTATTTGCTTAGCCTTGGTTGATCATCCTATCTCTAGCTCACTATTTGATAAAGTAACCATGGTTACTTTCTTACCATGATTAGTTAGTGTGTTACATTTATTTAATCGTTTGCGCGTTCACTCGGTCGCTTAAACGTTTTCAAAATACTTTCTCGTAAATGGTTCGCAACGTAATTCCTTTCATATTTATTCCTTATGTTTTGAATTATCATACTTGGATATAAATCCGTAGGGTTTTAAATTCATAATTATATTATGATTCCCGTAATCCTCAATGATTCGTAAATATGGTCGTTTTTTAAAGTTCATTTTCTTCGAAAACTAATAGCGTTTACATACACTCATTTGGTACGTATAATCAAGTTATCAATTTCGAAACTCATTTTCTCATGCACAACATAGTGTGGGATAAAAAGTTTTTCCCCGTCCGTCAGGGTTACTATTCATTAAACATTTTACAAGGTCTCAAAAATTCAAGTTATTATATTACTATTCATAAAGGTCTTTTACCGATGTCAAAAATTTGGGTTCTTACATCTTCTTTTGTTTAAGTCTCGATCTTCTACTGTAAATCAGCTTCCTTCTTTATATGAAAGTCTTCCCGCACTTAAGTTATGATATGACCTTAAGTTCTGATATTAAGTTCTGACTTCCAGTAAGTCCTGATTCCAGTAAATCCTGATATGACCTGTTTTTTAAGATCTGAAAACTAAACATGAATCATATTAGACATGACATCTCAAATATATCTAACAATCTCCCCCAACTTGTAAATTAAGCAAAATATACAAGTTAATATATTTGATGATGTCAAAAACATTTAAGTACAAATGCAATAAGAGTTTAACTAGATAACTAACTACAACTTACAGTCCTTGTAGATTTTACCAATCTTACTGAGTCAATCTGAATCCATAATGATTCTTGACAAAGCTTGATATCAGCTTATCTTCTTTAATCCTCAGGACTTGAGAGAGTGTAGTCTTGACTTGCTTCATCTCTTCATTCTGACTTCCAATCTGATAGATTGCAGTCATTAAAGCAGAGATATGGTTTCTATCTAACCCATCATTCAGTCTTATTACCATAGGATGAGAAAAATCTTCATTGTAGCACAGACATTTCTCATTCAGTAATACTTCAAGCTTAGCAGAATCCTTCTTCATTGGATTTTCACTTCCATCATCTTCAACAATATTAGGAATAAATTTTGTAACTCTTGAACCAGAAATTCTTGCTTTATCTCTGATGGTCTTCAATACGAAGTTTTACCATCTCCTGGTAATATTAGACTTTACCTCTAAAAGGTAATGAAAGAATTGAAGTTCTTTCAATGATTTGTTTAACACATCTGATTCTGACATTGATATGCCCTTCCATCTTCAAAAAATAGAATCAGATTTACTTTGACATTGTGCTTGTTATGAGCATCCAATACCACTTGAACAAAGATAACCTTATCAAGATGTTTCTGTGTAATATCTTCAAGCGGTTTGTCAGTCAATAGAAATGGATCTCTAGTAGCAACTTCAACCCCTGTTTTAATCTTAGCTTCATTAGAACTTAGTCTAGCCCTGTCTCTTGGTTCTCTAGCATTTAACCCAATAACCATGAAAGTAGATAACAATTGGCTTTTCTTTGGATCTGATGGTTTGACATTTTTCCACAGAAGTTTCTTTTTATCAGCTACTTCCATTTTGTCTAAATCAACTTGAGCACTTTCAGAGGTTGACTTGATGACTTTATCAGAACTTGCTATTTCATTTATAGCTTGTTGTTCTTCACTCTGAACAACTTTAGCCTTGTCAGAGGTTGTCTTTGATTCTTCAGAAATATTCTTTCTTTTCAGAGTTTGAACATCTTCATCTTCAGCAAGAATGTCATCAGTAACTTGAACCGTTTTGCACACTGGCTTTATCAGAATTTGAGCAATTTTCATCTCCAATGGCTTGGTTGGTTCATCAACTTTTCCTTTCCCTTTGTCTTTGGGATCAATCTCAAATTGTGATCTTGTTTTAGGCTTTGATACCTCAGTATTTGACTTCTCCTTGATCACAATGCCTTTTACCTTAGGCCTTGGAGGTTTCTTTGCAACAGAAGCTTTTGGCTTTCGATTTTTCTTTTCAGTTTTAAATCTAGCTTCTTCCTCCTTGAGATTTTCTAAATCCATTCCTGGATTATGCTTCAGAAATAATCTTCTAGCAATTTCCTCATCAAATGTCTGAATCTTGGGATCTTTATAATTGACAGTTGTCTGCTTTCCCTTGAGCTTCAGAGTTTGCATGAACTTTTGAGAATCTTGACTTTCACCTTGTATCAGAACATCAGGCTTTGTCATTAGACTTTGCTCATCAGAACTTGATATCAGATTTTGAGTTTGAGCAGCTTTAGAACTTGTCTTCTTTTGAGTAGAAGATTTGCTTGCTTCAGTAATTAGTTTCCTTGAAGAAACCTTGCTGCTCTGCTCTTTTCCCTGAACTTGACCTTTACCCTTGCTAAGGTTTCCCTGGTCATTAGCTTCATCATCTTTGTTCTTCAGTATTTGATCATTTGAGCATTTGGACTTAACTATCTTCTCCCCCTTTTTGGCATCATCTGATAATAGGAGTGAGAGAAGAAGTTCAACTGAAGATTGAATATCAATCAATTGAGCCTCTTGAGAAGTTTGATTTGCTAGAACCTCAGAGATTTGGGCATGTTGCTTCTCTTGAGCTTTCTCAATTGCTTCTACCTTTTCAGAAATAGGTCTAATAAACCTCTTTTTATCAAGCTTGGTCTCCATATCTAGCTTTTCAGCTTTTTCAAGAAGCTTATCAACCTTTTCTTGAGTAACAGAGTGTAGACCTTGAAGATTTTTGGTAGACAGAGCTGTGACTTTGAGTGTCTCTTGAAATCAGAATTTATCACAAGCTCATCACCTTTAGCAATGTGCTCTATCAGAACTTCAGAGCTTGGAATGAAATCAGTTTTATTCCACTTCTTGGTCCACTCTATTCCTCTATGAGTTTCATCCCAAGGTACAGGAGCATCATGTTTAACAAATTTCTTGACCAATGCGTCCTTTCCGAGTACAGGAACTGGAGTATGAACAGAGACACTATCTCTAGAGCTTGATGAAGACTCATTATCCTCTTATAACACAACAGTGTGTGAGGCTATAGGAGTTTCTGCTTTATCTTCATCTAAATTCTGATCTTCAGGTTCTTGATCCAGAATTGGTGTAGATGGTATCTCAGCATCAACATTTAAGATTGGAGAATTAGTTGAAGATGTCTGAGCTGATATAGGTGGAGCTTCCAGATAAAGAACATTTGGTATATTCAGATTGTGAATATCTATTTCAGAATTTGTAGCTTGTTCTTCAGCATCATCTGTAGCTTTAATAGGAGAGACAAGAGGTGTTGGCATAGTATCTTGAGCTTGAGTAGGGGATGGCAGAGCTTCAATTACAACAGTATCTGATGAGATCAGAGATTCCTGATCCCCTTCCTCAGCTTCAGTTGTATCCTCAGATGTAGGCGTAGCATTATACCTCTTTGTCCTCATTTTCTTCAATCTCCTTACCAATGAAGGAGTTGCTTTAGCAGCATCAGAACTTACAGTTCTCTTTCTTTTCAAGGAATCAGAATCTTGAGCTGCAGTTTCTTTCTGAGAAGTGACATTCTCAGCTTCAACTGTCACAGGTTCTGATCTATGAATCTGTGCTTCCTCTTCACTATCAGATTCATCCCTGAGAATCATTTTCCTTCTCTTTTGTGGAGGCTGAGAAACAGACTTTGTCCTTTTTGGCCTAGAAGGTGAAGGTCTGATTGTATGTGCTGATGGTTGAGGTTGAGATGACTGTGTTGGTTTGAAATATGTCCTCATGGTAGGTTGTGGTTGTGGTTGAGAAGTGGTTGGTTGTGTAGTGGTTGGAGGTTCTGATGGAGGTTGGGATGGTTGGATATCAGGATATAAGGCAGTGTAGATGGTTGGAACAGAATTTACCAAAAACTGTTTGACAAATTGTGGAATTTGGAGGGGTCTCAAAACAGTTTTCTTATTATCAGCAGATAATAAGTCAATAAATGCTCTCTTTGCTAGCTTAAATGGTTCAATTAACTTACTAGCTAATTGGGAAGCATCAGAACAACAAGAACTATAAATAAGCTGACAGAATCTGGCAAAATATACGGTGTTTCTATCTTCTGTCATCCTATCCCCAATAAAGCCTAAAACAACATTTGCATAATCAAAATGAGTTTGATTTATGAGAGCATACCCGATTTATTGACTGAAAATTGGGATTACATCAAAATTTGAACACTTATTTGCAAAAGTCCTGGTGATGCAGTCGAAGAAGAAACTCTATTCCCTCCTTATGTGGGGTCTCTTCAACTGTCCCAGCTTCGCCAGAGTCTTTTCACAGCCCAAATTGGCCATTAGTTGTTGAAGAACTGGCTCTTCAACTGTTGAATAGGAGCAGTTCTCTAGCAGATGGAGTGCTTGTTAAACTGTGGCCAAGGTTACCACATGGGCATCCTCCCCTGTTGTAAATACAATACTTGGGGACCCATTGGCACCACCATCATCATACACGCCTGACCTCCAGAACTCCAGCACTTGAGTTCCTGAGAATGTGTCTGGTTGGGTCAGTGCATAACCTATCTCAGAGTTAGCGAGAAAGTCCTGAATGAAATGAAGATCTGATGGGGCTTCACTCTTGCTAAGAATAGCCAAGTAATTGTTGGGGACAAACTTCGCTCCATTGAAAATAATGTCTTTTGGTGCCATTTCTGTAAGAAATAAGTGAGAAAATATATTGTGCACGAGGTGTTTGATAAAAGTCCTGTATGAAAAAGCTTCAGAAAATATTAAAGAGAGAATAAGAGAGATTAAGAATAGAAAAGTAGGTAAAAGATTAGAAAATCTTTTAACTCTCATATATATACTCTCTCCACTCAACAGTCCTTTTAGAAGTAAAACAGACACTTGTACACCTGCCATCCAGTAAATAGTTAAAGCAGAGTTAGTGGGCACGAGAAATAAGCAATAATTAACGTGCACATGCAGTTTTTCAGGACAAGCACGTTTACCACTAACCCAGTTGATTATGACTGTTTTTATCTCACCTAATTATATTCTGATTATTTATGACCGTTACAGTATTTACCACAAATAAGTCAAGTAAAGAATAATGCCACGTAAGCATCAGAGTTTCCATCAGAATTTAATATCGGAACTTGACTATTATCAGATTTTAACAGTCATCAGAATATGGCTTATCAACTCAAAAAGTGAACATTTGTATATATGCTTCTTCATACAAATACTGACTTGATCCTTCAGAGTTTAATCATCAGAACTTCCATCAGAACTTGTCCTTAGAATTTATGCAAATGACACTTAACTGTTTATCTGAAACACTTGATCATCATAGTAATTTTCATTATTCATATGGAGTGAGAGTGTGTGCCTTTAGCAAAATATCAGATAAAGATTAAAGTCTGATAAACTTCAGTACATCTTAGAAATAAGGCATAACTAAGAAAAGTGCTTAAAATATGTCATTAATAATGAAGTCTACTATAGGATAAGTTTATGCATGAGTTCAGCTCAACTGTTTATGCTCATTTTATGCATCTTTTAGAATTCTTTTTAACAATGGCTTCTCATTGTAAATGAGTCACAACTGCTATCAGAATTTATGCTATTATCAGAGTATTTCTCCAGTAATCAGAGAATGTGAAAAGTCACCAAGAAAATTTATTTGTTTTTCTAATGCATATTACTTAATACCAGCAATGCACTTGGGTCTTCCCTTCCACATATTTACTCTAGATCTCAAAGGAGTACCTGATTTTAATTTCTTTTCTTTTCTTTCCTTTAGATAAGTGAGGCTTATCAGCATTTAGTTCATCCTTAAGATTTACTGACATCAGAATTTGACAGATAAAAAGCAAGAATCTAGTTTGTGACTTAGTAATAAGATACACAAAGTAAGTCACAAACTAGATTTGACTAAGCTCAAAATCAGAATTTGCTTGTGTTGATGAATTTCCATATAAACAACTAATTCAAACATGGGAATTCTAGTATATTAAAGACTACTAGGTCAGTATCTAGCACAGTAATCCTCATTGGATTGAATAGCCACAGAACATTCAAATCACTATCAAAGTATATAGATCCACATCAGAAAACAATCAGCATTTAATGTATTTCAATTTAAGTCAGATTACATGAAGATAAGGCAATCTGTAAACACTGATCATAAAGTCTGATGTTTGAGAACAAAAACTAAGCAGATTTAGAGAAAGAACCTGAAACCATTCCAAGGTCATTTACCAGTCTTGTAAAAGTAGCTTCACATAGTGGTTTTGTGAAGATATCTGCTAGTTGTTGATCTGTTGGAATAAAATGCAATTCTACTGTACCTTCCATCACATGTTCCCTTATGAAATGGTACGTAATGCTGATGTGCTTTGTCATTGAGTGTTGAACTGGATTACCTGTCATAGCAATAGCACTTTTATTATCATAGTAAATAGGTAATTTAGAAAATTCTAACCCATAATCCAGTAACTGATTCTTCATCCAAAGAATCTGTGCACAACAGCTTCCTGCAGTTGATATGGAAATTGATTTTTGTTTCTTGCTAAACCAAGAAACCAATCTGGCAGCTTCCACTAATATTTTTCCTGTCTATTTTGCATCCTGCAAAATCTACATCTGAGTAACCTATTAGCTTAAAATCTGATTCTCTAGGATACCACAATCCTAGATCAGCTGTACCCTTGAGGTACTTGAAAATTCTTTCCACACCTATTAGATGAGGTTCTCTTGGATCAGCTTGAAATCTTGCACAAAGACAGGTAGCATACATGATATCAGATATACTAGCAGTTAAATAGAGTAAAGATCCAATCATACCTCTGTAGTTAGTAATATCTACTGATGAATCGATATCTTTATCTAACTTGGTTGCAGTGGCCATGGGAGTGGATGTAGTTGAACTGTCTTGCATTCCAAATTTCTTGAGTAAATTTCTGGTGTACTTGGATTGATAGATAAAAGGACCTTCTTCATTTTGCTTGACTTGAAGTCCCAGAAAATAACTAAGTTCTCCCATCATACTCATTTAGTATCTTGAATGTATTAACTTTGCAAATCTTTCACAGAGCTTAGCATTAGTAGATCCAAATATGATATCATCAACATATATTGTTAGGTCACACACACTGTAGAGGGGGGTGAATACAGTGTATAGCACAATCAAATCGAACTCTAGTAACTCAAGTAACAGAAAACAAACTTTATTCAAAACAATAAACTCTGTTACAGTATGGAACTGTCCTCTCTCAGTGATGAACAAATATCACGAGAGCTGCTAGGGTTACAATTAATAATCTTCTCGATAATGATAACACTTATAGTGTAAACCCTATGTCTGTATTTATATACTACATAATTACAAGATAATCGCTAATTGATATGGAATATAATTCTGCTTCCTAAAATATATCAATTAGATATCTTTTCCTCCAAGTATTCCATTCTTCACGGAATTCCTTCTTCATGCATATCTCTTCTTACATTTGTCTAGATCTTCTCTTCTTGTAAATCAGCTGCCTTCCTTATCTGAATATTTCCTTTAAGTCCTGATATTATCTTCTGATAAATATCTCATGAACCTTAAGTACTGATGACTTAAGTTCTGACTTCAGTATAAGTACTGATTTCAGTTAAGTATTGATTTGTCCTGTTTAAGTAAGATCTGAAAACTAAACATAAATCATATTAGACATGACATTATCAAATATATCTAACAATCTCCAGCAACTTGTAAATTAGCATAATATACAAGTTTAACAGATATTTGATGATGTCAAAAACATTAAGTACAAATGCATGAGAATTTGACTAGATAACTACAACTTACAGTCCTTAAAGCTTTACCAACTTTAATTTCTGATAACAACTTCAGTCTGTATTCATATCAGAATTTGAGCAGTTGTAGATCTTGACTTGGCTTCACTTTCTGATCTCTCTGATGTCAGGAGTTGTTCTGAGATAATTCTTTAACAAACATCTCTTAGCATATCTGAATTCATCAATCATCCTCCTTTTAGCATTTTTAAGTTCTGCAGAATCTTCACCAGTTTGAAAGATTGCAGCCCTGAGATCATTAATTTTAGCTTTCCTTATGTCCTGATCCAGTTTGATCAAATTTGCCTTGTCAGACTCAAGATTGAATTCCACAGCCTTGTAACCCAGAAAGGTAGTTATAATCTTAGCAGAGTTAGGCTTCATCTCAACAATATCACCCTTGTGATCTCTGTACTTTGGAAGATATATGTTGTCAGACTTAACAGAATAAAGCCTTTTCTGTTTCTGAATTTGACTCTTCAAATAGTTTATAGCACTTTCTGTTATTTTGTCATTCACTTGAAGTAAGAATAATACATGTTCCAATTCTTCAAAATACTTCAGTAGAATGGCATTTTCCCTTATATGATAAACCCTACCATCTGTCATGAAGTACAACAAGATGTGTTCTCTCAAGTAGGTATGGTAAACCATCTGTACAGATTCTAGTTGATTCAATCTTTCAGGAGTTGCTCCAATACCTGGTTCACTTAAGGAAGTTGGATCACTGGTTGTGTTCTGTATTCTTCTTTCATCAGCACTACCCAATCCAGATTTATCTCTTGCTTCCTTTCCAGTAACCACTCTTGCTTCAAAACCACTTGCAGCAGTCTTCAAAGGTTGAGTCTGTTTGGCTTTGGTGAATCCTGGTAGGAGTATCTTTGAAGGTTTAACATGAGCAATGTCAGAGGTTTCCTTTGATTTATCTTCTGATATCAAGTTAACTTGAGCTATGTCAGATGTTACTTGCTTCTTTGAAATATCAGAACTAACTATATCTTTACTCTGAACAACTTGAGCCATGTCCGAGGTTGTCTTAAAATTTTTCTTGAAGTTAGAGCAAGATCAGCATCTTCAACAGTAATTTCTTCATCCACAGGAGGCACATAAACCTTGATAGGTTCACCAACTTTCTCTTTGCCCTTGGACCTTGGATCAATCTGCAATTATGATTTAGCCTTGGTTGCTTCAGAACTTGTTCTTTCTTTTATCACAATGCCTTTGGCCTTTGGAAGTTTCATTTTACCAACAGAAGCTTCAGATTTAGAATTGACTTTTTCTGACTTAAGTTTAGCTTCTTCTTCCATCAGATTCTCCAAGTCCATTCCTGGATTTTTTTTCAGAAATAACTGCCTTGATATTTCTTCATCAAGATCCAGAAGTTCATCAGAACTTATCCTTTTACCAGTAGCAGAAGTAATTCTTTTTCCAGCATCAGAACTTGTCCTATGACTTGTAGTTTCAGTTCTTCTTGATGAGAAACTTCTACCTTGACCATGACCTCCACCCATTCCAGAGTTTCCCTGGCCATCTTTTTCATCATCCTTCCCCTTCAGTGTCTTAACAGTTTTGCATTTGCACTTAATTACTTTCTCCCCCTTTTTGACATCAGCAGGTAAGAGAAGAGAGACAAGCAATTCCACTGAGGCTTGGATTTCATCGAGTTTTGATGGCTGAGAAGCTTGATGTTTCAAAATATCATCAATCTGAGACTGTTGCTTCTCTTGGGTCTTCTCAATATAAGCAACTATGTCAAAGATAGGTTGGAAGAATTTTTTCTTATCAAGTTTCCTAGTCATATCTTGCTTGAGCAATTCTTCCTTAACTTGACGTAACTCTGCATGAGTTGTTGAATGGAGTCCTTGCAGATGTCTAGTACTCAATGCAGTGACTCGAAGCTGTGTCTTGAAATCATCATTAATTAACATTTCATCAGCTTTTTCCAAGTGCTGAGCAAGAATCTTTTCAGATGGAACAAAGGTAACTGAGTTCCATTCCTTAGTCCACTCATGTCCTCTAGGAGTTTCACTCCAAGGTACTGGTGCTGCTCTTGTAACAAACTTCTTAACTAGTTCAGATTTATGAATAGTTTGTTGAGATGCATGTCCTGAAGGACCAGCTTCATCAGCATCTGCATGAATAGCAGCATCACCAGTAACATCAGCATTTGAAGCATCAGAACTAACAGAATCAGCATCTTCTAATAAAACAACAGTATGAGAAGCAATTGAGGCTTCAGTATCATCCTCTAAGTGCTGATCTGTTTCCAAGTTCTGATCAACAACCATATCCTGATGCTCACCTATATTTTGATCATCATCATCTAGATGCAGAGAAGGTGTTGTAGAAAATTCTGGAGTTTGAGTAACATCAGGAAAAGGTGTTGTTGATGGATTAATTGCTGTTGGAGCTTCTAAGTAGAGAACCTAAGGCACAACCAGGTTGTGAATATCAATTTCAGCACTTGTGCATGAGTCTACAGGAGATACAGTTTCATGTACAGGAGACACAGATGGTGTGTATGCCTTATCTGTAGCAGCTTCCTGAGTTGGCGACAATGAAGAGAGAGATGCAGTAGCTTCAGCAAATTCTGGTTCTTTTGAGATCAGAGATTCCTGATCTCCTTCCTTAGCTGCTGTTTCCTCATCATCTGAAGCTGTCCTTTTAGCTCTCTGTTTCTTGTATCTCTTTGAAGTTGGGGATTCCTTGGGAGGTTCAGCAGAAGTCATTCTTCTAAGCCTTTTGAGAAGCTTAGATCCCCCAATTGCAGAATCCTTCTGAGATGGGACCTTCTCAGTTTCTTTAACAACAGGTTCTGATGCAGAAACCTGTTCCTCACTGTCTGACTCGTCTCTCAGAATAATCCTCCTTCTCTTCTGTGGTATCTGAGGAACAGTCTTTGTCCTCTTGGGCTTGGAAGATGAAGGCTTCACAGTAGGTGCTGCGGATGAAGGTTGAGCTGTCTGTGAAGGTGTGAGATAAGTTTTGAGATATGTTCTGAGAGAGGGTTAAGGTATAGATGTATGTGTGGTATGTTCTGATGTTTGGTGTGGTGTGGGATTGGTGGTAGGTTGAACATGAGGATAAACAGATCTATAGGTTTGAGGATCAGCATTTACCAGGATCTGTTTTACAGACTGAGGAATCTGTAAAGGTCTAACCACCGTTTTCTTAAGGTCAGCATTTACCAAGTCATTAAAAGCCCGTTTTGCAAGTTTAAAGGGTGGAAATAAAGAACTGGCTAGTGGAGGGTCATCAACACAGTAAAAGGTATATATAAGCTGACAGAATCTAGCAAAGTAAACTACATTTCTATCCTCTGTCATCTTATCCCCAATAAAACCTATCACAGCACTTGCATAATCAAAATGAGTTTGGTTAATAATAGCATACCCGATGTGCTGACTCATTATTGGAATGGCATCAAAGTTGGAACACTTATTCCCGAAGGCTTTAGTGATGCAGTCAAAGAAAAAGCTCAATTCCTTTCTGATATGTGCTCGTTTCAACTGTCCAAGCTTAGCCAAACTCTGCTCATACCCCAAATTGGCTATGAGCTGCTGTAGTGCTGGTTCCTCCGGTGTTGAAAAAATGCAGCCTTCTAGTAAATGTAAAGCTTTACGAACTGTCCCAGGAGTTACCACATGTTCAACATCATTGACTTCAAAAACAATTGTTAGGTCCCAATGTGTTTGTAGAAGGGGGGGTTGAATACAAACAGTACCAAATAATCGAATTAAATGCGGAATAAAAAATGTGAAACAAAATTCAAGTTAAATAAGAATATTATTAAATTTGAAAGGTGTTACAACAACTGTATCGATTACAAGGAATTAATCTCAAATTAATTATCACAAATTTAGAATAAATTCGACATGAACTTTTTCTATTTTTGCAATAATTAGAATCAAATGCTAAACGCGATTTGAAATTAAGTTCTAGGGATTTTAATCCGCTAGATTGTTACACAAGAGCAAGATAAAGATTTCTAGTGGATTGGATTTAACTTTACAATCTAGAAATTTAATCTTGAAGTATGCAGATGAAAAGATGAAATATTTCTTCTTGTTTTTCTTTTCTGCTTTGTTCTTGACTTCTGTGTTCTGGATTAGTGAGTTGCTGCTTCTCTGCTTCTTTTTAATCAACAACCGAATAGAATTGAATTGGCATGACAATCCTATAGCTGGCAAGACTTTCGGTAGGACAATTGATTGAACTAGCAAGACAATCTGAATGAACTAGCATGACAATCAGAATGAACTAGCAAGACAATCCTTCTCCTAGTGTAACTTTCGGTGAGACTATTGAAAATGGCCTAGCATGACAATCGGTATGACAATCCTGATTGTCATGCTAGTTCATTTTCAATTGTCTTGCTGATTTAATGCAGATTTTAATCCAATTTAAATTCTGAAAATTCCTAAAATTAATTCAGAATTAATTAATCAATTAATTCAATTAATAAATAAATTATTCTTCGCAGATATAATTTATTTTCTTAATTAAATTAGATGACTTAATTAATTAATAGAGAATTAATTCTAGTCTTCAACAGCACCCATCCTTCTGCAGATCTTCTGAAAATCACTGAAAATTATGAATCAATTCCACCACTTCAATGTTGACACTCGATGTACTGTCTGGTTCATGAGTGACTAACTTCCGTGACGTTTCTTCATGTCTTGACTTTGACACTTTGATTTTCTTCAGATTAAATCCTTGTAATTAATGATACTCTGACGAGATCTCTGTCACTTGATTAAATCCACGATCTTGATTTATATCACTGAGGCATGATCAACTTCTTGAACTTCTTCCAGTGAATTAACTCCTCAAGTCTGTAGATGAACCTTGTTTCTGAATCCTTTGACAGATATTACTTTGCGAGATCTCTCTGACGGTTGATCCACTATTTACTTATTATATTCTTATTTGAGTTGAGTTGAATCCTCGAATATACAAATAGGCCTATGACATATGACTTACAATCTCCCCCTATTTGTTTGTTAGACAATAACACACAAATACCTAGAGGATAACTCAACTAACAAATAAGAAAAAGATATAAACAGAAATGCAAAGTAAATAGTAGAAAAGTTCTTGACTAGATTTAACATTTTCCAGATTCCAAGTAGATGTTCCTCTAGACTGAACATATCTTCAAGTAGTTCCATCTTCATTTGTACAACCACATTTTCCAGTTGAGAAGCCCATATCTCTCTTGCTTCTCCCCCTATGAGAATCAACTGATTAAAGAAGATCACCTTCGTTTACCACCTCTCCCGTACAATAGGATCCGCAGATAAAAGCCAATGGTACTCCCCGTTTGAAAACAGCTTCTTCCCTTACTAGAAAATCACCTTGTGTTTACCACCTCTCCCGTACAATAGGATCCGTAGTTACAAACAACAATGGTGTGGTGTATTGTACATGTAGGATCTTTTTCTTCCTCCCTTCTATTTCTCCCCCTTAGTTGAGGAATCCTCCAAACTATTTCTTAAGCTTTTATCTCCCCCTTAAAGAAGGAATGTATGTCGTCGTCTGAAGGAGTTCTCATATTTCACTTGGTTGGAAAAGAAATAACAAGTAGTTTCTCTTTCTTCCTCACTGTGAGTGTGTGATCCTGATTTAGTGTACCTCACATGTGTTTCACTCTTCTCTCCACTCGTGTTTACACTCATTCTCACAAGTGTATCACTCTTCTCTCATAGCTCCATAATCCAGCTATACCTGCAAGGAAAATCACCTTAGCCATCCTTAAGGAGGTCACAGGTGGTGCAATGGGAGTTCACAAATCCCCATCCTTGTTAAACTCGTCAGATGAATCTGAGTCATAATTTACAAGTTGCTAGTTTCCCTTTTAGGGTTCCAGATTTGAATTCTGGGAAGGTAAACAATGATCCAAAGAATTTAGCATAAAGATCACAGTTCCTTTCTAATGCCTGTGAAGACATTTCCTTGTGACTCATCAGGTAATATCTGAATCATTGTCAACAAGTTGCCGATCTGCGCCTATGTCAGATCCACTATCCGCAGATGCATCCAGGGGATTTAAGCCTGGGGAGGTAGACACTGACCACTGACATATGGCTTTTGGATCAGTATCCTCTCCTAACACCTGTAAAGGCAATTGGTCCACTAACGAACCTTGAACAATCGAATCTGACCTTAAAATGGTCGAAACTCTTGTTTCCGTCAACTCATCCTTTGTGTGTGTAACCTCTCCTTGTGCATCAAGAATTGATTATGTTTGAAGTGGTGACACTACATCGGATACCTTGGCCGATAGGCAAAATTTCAATAGACGCACCCTGTTGAGAGAATGAATCTAGTAACTGTTTTTGTGCCTTTTTAGCCATTACATCTTTTTAAGAAGATGTATGGGGGCTAGCAGTTGTCTCGGTTTAAATACTACTCATCTATGTATGAGACAGAGCTACTGGGTTGACTACAGAACCTTCCTTATGTGGTGCACTAGGCACTATCTCCCTCACGCTCATTCATACTACATTTAGTGGTAAGAGAGTGTTGGTTGGTTCTGTTTTTGTGTTTGTCTTTACAGTCTGGGATAGACGTTGTGGGTTTTCAACCTCATGACTGTCAATGAAAGAAAGTCATTGGAGACTGAACCTGTACCACAGAATAAATGGCACTATAGAGATAATGATGTACAATAGTGATTTCAAAAGATTTTACATGAAATAAGAAATCACTAATGTAGAAAGAAGTTTGATTTTGTTTTTCAATATGAATGAGTTTTTGATAAAACATTGATCACTTAGGGTAAAGTCTAAGTAATTCTCATTCATGTCAAAAGCTTACAAATATCTACAATATAATGTTAACAACATATCATTGACCAATACTTGTCAAGTACTTTAGATACTAATTGTTATGTTGCATTATCAATATATCACTGCACATATAAAACAATATGATTGTGCCTAATGATAAGATAGTTATAAATATGACGACTCTACTAGTTCATATAAAACTGTAACTGCAGTTAGAGTGCCATACCATGTCCTTGACGATTGCTTGAGCAGTATACTAGTTCATACCAACCTGAAGTAAGATTGTGAAGAAGAGATTGCATAGTCCAATAGATCTGCAGCTGCAAAGTCCATGAACTGTGGTGCACTGACTTCCTCTTTTAACTCACCAACCAGGAGTACACTTGTACACATCTTACTAGAGTACAATTCCAAGTGTAATGTGCAGCAAGTGCCTGATATGTCGTAATATTCTCAAGTCTCGTCACTGGTGCTATATGTTAGATACTGCTTCCTGATAATAACCTAGCACAATATACAAAATTTCACTGATAACATATCCAGCTTGCAAACAGCCATATCCCTCAGATAAACCTTTGCTGTTATCTCCAAAGGTAACCAGGGGGCCAGCTTTCTCAATCACATTTGATAGCAGGGCTCTATCTCCGGTCATATGTCTTGATGATCCACTGTCAAGAATCCACACTTCCGATTTCACCTACTTTAATGCCCTGCAACACAAATGGATTAACCCTTCTTCGGAACCCAAACTTGGTTGGGCCCGGCATACTTGTAGAACTGTCCTTTGTCAGGCAAAACAACATTTTTAATCTTAATTGTCTCAACTTTCTGAATGACTGAACATTTGACCTTGTAAACAGCCTTAACAAATTTCTGTTTAATCCTAGGCACAAATGTCTCCTTTATAGCCTTAGAAGGACTAGCAGTCTTTGACCTATCATGCTTCTTATTATTCACATGCTGACGAGGAGTAGTCTTATCATTAGAAACATGCTTACCATTAAAATAAGCATACATCATATTAAAAGCACAAGACATACAATTAGCAATACTACATGCTCTATGAGAGTGATTAACAGCAGGCAATTTATGCATGGTAGACATGGCATTATTGTTATCCAACTCATGTGTGTCTGAGTTAATCTCAGTTGCTTTCACAACTTTGACTGGAACTTTCGACTCACATGACTTGGAAACAATCTTCTCATTAGCAAGATCTTCAGCACGTATTTCTTCTTGAATAACAGAAGAGGTCGCATCAAATGGTTCAGCAATTGATGGTTTATAGAGGGGTTCATCAACACCCTTAAGCACATGTGGTACTTCCCTCCCTTTAGCACATACACGAGGAGGGGAGTTTATGCCTAATTCTCCAATAGCAACATTGTAATCATAACCTATTCCAGATGTTTGATTAACAGATTGCTTACTGTAGAACTCTTTAGCCTTCAAACAAGAATTGAAGTAGGCTCTAACCTTAGTCTCAAGACCGGTGATCTTGTCTTTGAGAATAGTTTCAATTTTTCTATAACAGTCAACTCTATTCTCTAGAAAAGATACTTGTTCTTTTAATTTGTCTTGATTAACGTGCACAAGTCTTAATTCATTAACCTCTTTCTCAAGGTCTGTGATCTGTAAACTTAACAGTTCATTATCATGACGTGCACAATCTAAGTTACCTCTTAGATGATAAACCATTTCAGCATCAGAAAGTTTTACCTCTATTCTTGACGATGAAGCTTTTCCATCAATAGCCATAAGAGCAAGATTTCCTTCATCTTCATCTTCACTGTCAGTATCATCCCAGCTTCTTCCCTTTGCCAGATAAGCCCTTTCAGAGTTCTTTCTTACTTGCTTTGGCTTCCTACATTCTGTGGCAAAGTGTCCCAACTCATTGCAGTTATAGCATCTGATGGTGCTCCGATCAACCATCGCTGTTTTGTATCCACCACTGCTGGTGTTAGAGGATGAAGATCCACCTTTCTGGAATTTGTTGTAGTTGGACTTGTACTTAAGCTTGGGATTCCTCTTGAATCTGACATGGGAGAATCTCTTGACAATTTGGGCCATTGACTCGTCTTCCAATTGCTCCAGCTCTTCCAAGGAATAAAAATCATCACTTGATTGATTTGTAGTAGGAGGATCATATTCTGCTACTAACATATTTTCCTCAGCCTTGGAATACTGTACCATTCTTTCCAATTGTTGAGATTGCTGTTGTTGTTGACCTTCAGCTACAAGTGCAGTAGATGTGCTGACCATTCTATCCTTCCCGTAGACTTCATTCTGTTGAATCTGCTCCAACTCATAGGTTTTTAACACTCCATAGAGCCTGTCCAAAGAAATCTCACTCAGATCTCTAGCTTCCCTAATGGCAGTGATTCTATGTTCAAGATGAGTTGGCAGTGTTAAAAGGAACTTTTTGTTGACCTCCCTGATTGAATAATATTTCCCATTTATGTTCAGGTTGTTGATCAACGCATTGTACCTCTCAAACACTTCAGTAATTCCTTCTCCTGGATTTGATTTAAAATATTCATACTCAGAGGTTAGGATCTCCAACTTGTTCTCCCTAACTTCCTATGTGCCTTCATTAATCACCTCAATAGTTTCCCACATGTGTTTGGAATTTTTACAGTTCATCACATGTCTGTTCATCAAGGGATCAAGGGAATCAATTAATATTAATTGAAGGCTGGCATCCAAGGAGGCTTCTTCCTTCTCAGCAGGAGTAAAATCTTCAGGCTCTTTTGGATAGGTTCTAGCTTTGGTAATCACAACATCATCTACTATCACCTCTGGTTCAATAACCATTGGAGTTTTTAGACCCTTCTTTAACAAGTTCAGATATTTGGGATTTGCAACTTGTAAAAATAATAGCATCTTCTTCTTCCACATGATATAATTTTCTTTATCAAATAGTGGAATTTTAACGGTTCCAACTTTTTGTGAAATCATTATGAATTTTTGAATAAATAAAAATTCAAGGAGTTGAAAAATCACAAAAGTCTAGGATCTTGATTTGTTCGTTAATCAGAAGGCTCTGATACCAATTGTTAGGTCCCAATGTGTTTGTAGAAGGGGGGTTGAATACAAACAGTACCGAATAATCGAATTAAATGCGGAATAAAAAATGTGAAACAAAATTCAAGTTAAATAAGAATATTATTAAACTTGAAAGGTGTTACAACAACTGTATCGATTACAAGGAATTAATCTCAAATTAATTATCACAAATTTAGAATAAATTCGACATGAACTTTTTCTATTTTTGCAATAATTAGAATCAAATGCTAAACGCGATTTGAAATTAAGTTCTAGGGATTTTAATCCGCTAGATTGTTACACAAGAGCAAGATAAAGATTTCTAGTGGATTGGATTTAACTTTACAATCTAGAAATTTAATCTTGAAGTATGCAGATGAAAAGATGAAATATTTCTTCTTGTTTTTCTTTTCTGCTTTGTTCTTGACTTCTGTGTTCTGGATTATTGAGTTGCTGCTTCTCTGCTTCTTTTTAATCAACAACCGAATAGAATTGAATTGGCATGACAATCCTATAGCTGGCAAGACTTTCGGTAGGACAATTGATTGAACTAGCAAGACAATCTGAATGAACTAGTATGACAATCAGAATGAACTAGCAAGACAATCCTTCTCCTAGTGTAACTTTCGGTGAGACTACTGAAAATGGCCTAGCATGACAATCGGTATGACAATCCTGATTGTCATGCTAGTTCATTTTCAATTGTCTTGCTGATTTAATGCAGATTTTAATCCAATTTAAATTCTGAAAATTCCTAAAATTAATTCAGAATTAATTAATCAATTAATTCAATTAATAAATAAATTATTCTTCGCAGATATAATTTATTTTCTTAATTAAATTAGATGACTTAATTAATTAATAGAGAATTAATTCTAGTCTTCAACAGCACCCATCCTTCTGCAGATCTTCTGAAAATCACTGAAAATTATGAATCAATTCCACCACTTCAATGTTGACACTCGATGTACTGTCTGGTTCATGAGTGACTAACTTCCGTGACGTTTCTTCATGTCTTGACTTTGACACTTTGATTTTCTTCAGATTAAATCCTTGTAATTAATGATACTCTGACGAGATCTCTGTCACTTGATTAAATCCACGATCTTGATTTATATCACTGAGGCATGATCAACTTCTTGAACTTCTTCCAGTGAATTAACTCCTCAAGTCTGTAGATGAACCTTGTTTCTAAATCCTTTGACAGATATTACTTTGCGAGATCTCTCTGACGGTTGATCCACTATTTACTTATTATATTCTTATTTGAGTTGAGTTGAATCCTCGAATATACAAATAGGCCTATGACATATGACTTACAACAATGCTGGGAGTACCAGTAGCACCACCATTATCAAAATGCCCAGTCCGCCAAAACGTCAGAACTTGTTGGCTTGATAGTACTGTAGGTTGGGTCAATGCATACCCAATTTCACTGTGTGCAAGAAGATCTTGCACAAAATGCAACTCAGATGGAGCTTTATCATGATTTAGGATTGCAGCATAGTTGTTGGGAAAGAACTTTGCTCCATCTTTGATCAAATCCTTAGGTGCCATGAGAAAAAGTTGAGAATTAAGGTTGCCTGTAAGTTATTTGATAAAATGTCTGTATGAAAACCAACGTCAGGAGATGAGAGAGAGTAAAAGTAAAGAAAGAGAGATAAAGTGTAAAAGTAAATAAAATATTGTATAATCTTCTCTCTCTCTCTCTTACTTATACATAGTTAAAAAATAACTGTTGGACACCAAGTAATCCCATTAATTGAGGTAAGTCAGTTTTAATTCAAAATTTAAACTGTTCCCACTTATTTAATCATTTTCACTGCAAAACCAATATTCTGTAAAATTATTCAAGTGTGAGAATGACCAGGAAAAAAAATCAAGTAAACAAGTAATGATATTTTAAAATCAGAACTTAATTTATATCAGTAATTAAAATGGTCATCGGAATATGGATATATCAGGATTTGAAAATGCAGTATAAATTAAAACATCTCAGAGACAAAATCTTGCAAAAAATAAAATTTCATTAATATATCAAGAGAATACATCCATGAAATTGAAATTTACGTCAGAACATTACAAGATTGGCCTAAGCTACTGAACCTAACATCAACAGCTTTTATCCTTGGCTAAGAAGCCGGACAAAGTTGACGATGAAGAAAAACAGGAAGAAGAAAACAAATTATTTCTTCTTCCGACTCTCTACAAAAAGAATAGCGAGTCAAATGATTCGCTCTTGTTGGCGGAGAGCTTCCAGCCTTTCTTCTTTCAATCGCTCCAGATGGCGATGGTAGTCCATGTAAAAGAACAGGATGTGTGTGAGAACCTCCTGGGGAACCAAGTCCCAAATCTCATCAGGAATGACAGTTACGTGCCATTCCTGCTGCCAGTCCTCACAGCTCAATTCCATGTTGAAGGTCTCATAGTTTAAAAACATATTGTAGTTAACCATGATTGTGTTGGTATGAAGGAAAAGAGAGTGAGTATGTGAGAAAAGAAATAATGTGTAGGCTGATCTGAGGTGAGGGTTTGTATAGGCAATAGAATGCCAGGAGACGCCAGGATAATTTAATGCGTACAGGTAGAAATAATTCTACCTCGTCTCCCTAGACTGGGAAGAAGAAAAACAGTCATTGGAAAAGTAAAACAGGGTTTAATGCGCACAAGAAACAAGTAAAAATTATTGTGCATGTACGTGTTCCACCAACCCAATTGTATTGACTGTTAATATCTTACCCATTCATATTCTGATTTAAAATAAGACTGTTTCAGATTTTAACCATAAATAAGTCAAGTAGAGGATCAGAATTTAATATCAGCACTTAGACTTATATCAGAACTTAACAGTCATCAGAACATGATTTCTTAACTCGAAAAATGAATGCCTATCTCTGTGATTCTTCACACAAATTCTGAGTTCGGTTCTTCAGAACTTATTTATCAGAACTTCCAGCAGAACTTGTCCTCAGAATTTATGCAATCTGACACATAAACTGTTCAACTAAAACAACATTGATCGCCACTGTAATTTTCATCATTCATATGGAATGCAAGTGTGTGCATTAAGTAAAATATCAGACAAAGAGTAAAGTCTGATTCACTTCAGTACATCTTAGAAATAGGGCATAACTAAGAACTTTACTTAAAATCTGTCATTATTCTGAAGCCTACTATTGAATGAGTTTATGCATGAGTCCACCTCAACTGTTTTGTGCTTATTTTATGCATCTTTTGAAATTCCAATTTACAGTGGCTTCTCAGTATAAGTGAGTCACGACTGCTTATCAGAATTTATGCTTTTATCAGAGTATTTCTCCAGTAATTATAGAGTGTGAAAAGTCACCAAGAAAAATAATTATTTGCTTTTCTGATGCATATTACTTAATACCAGCAATGCACTTGGGTCGTCCCTTCCACATGTTTTACTCTAGATCTCAAAGGAGTACCTGATTTTTATTTTTTGTTAATTTTCCTTTTTCTTTTGATAAGTGAGGTTTATCAGCACTTAGTACATTCAACAGATTTACTAACATCAGAACTTAACAGATGAGAAGCATGATTCTAGTTTTTGACTTAGTAATAAGATAGACAAAGTAAACTTAACCAAGCTCAATATCAGGATTTGCTTGTGTCAATAGATTTCCACATAAAGAATAACTTCTAACATGGGATCTCTAGTATATTAAAGACTACTAGGTCAGCATCTAGCACAGTTATCCTCATAGGATTGAATAGTCACAGAAACAGTCATTTCACTATCAGAGTTTAGAAATTCACATCAGACAATAATCAGTACTTAAGCAATTTTTAATTAAGCACCGAATGCACAAAGAGAGTAATATCTGCAAATACTGATCATAAAGTCTGATGCATCAGAACAAAAGCTAAACAGATTTAGAGAAAGAACCTGAAACCATTCCAAGTTCATTTACCAATCTTGTAAAGGTAGCTTCACATAGTGGTTTTGTAAAGATATCTGCTAGTTGTTGATCTGTTGGAACAAAGTGCAATTCCACTGTACCTTCATCCACATGTTCCCTTATGAAGTGGTACCTAATGCTGATGTGCTTTGTCATTGAGTGTTGAACTGGATTACCTCTCATAGCAATTGCACTTTGATTATCACAGTAAATAGGGATTTTAAAATATGTTAACCCATAATCCAGTAACTGATTCTTCATCCAAAGAATCTATGCATAACAGCTTCCTGCAGCAATGTACTCTGCTTCTGCAGTTGATGTGGAAATTGACTTTTGTTTCTTGATAAACCAAGAAACCAATCTGCCTCCAAGAAATTGGCAGCTTCCACTTGTGCTTTTCCTGTAAATTTTGCAACCTGCAAAATCTGCATCTGAGTAACCTATTAGTTTAAAATCTGATTCTCTGGGGTACCACAATCCCAGATCAGCTGTTCCTTTAAGATACTTGAAAATTCTTTTCACAGCTGTTAAGTGAGGTTCTCTTGGATCTGCTTGAAATCTTGCATAAAGACAGGTAGCATACATGATATCAGGTCTACTAGCAGTTAGATAGAGTAGAGAGCCAATCATACATCTATAATCAGTAATATCTACTGATTTACCAGTGTCCTTATCCAGTTTTGTTGCAGTGGCCATGGGAGTGGATGCACTTGAACAATCTTGCATTCCAAATTTCTTCATCAAATTTCTGGTGTACTTAGTTTGACAAATAAAAGTGCCTTCTTCATTCTGCTTGACTTGAAGGCCCATAAAATAGCTAAGTTCCCCCATCATACTCATTTGATATCTTGACTGCATCAATTTGGAAAACTTCTTGCAAAGTCTGTCATTTGTAGAACCAAAGATGATATCATCAACATATATCTGAACTAGAAGTAAGTCATTTCCATGGTTAAGGTAGAACAGTGTTTTGTCTATAGTTCCTCTGTTAAATCCACTTTCCAGAAGAAACTGAGCTAAAGTCTCATACCATGATCTTGGAGCTTGCTTAAGGCCATAAAGTGCTTTATCAAGCTTGTAGACATGATTAGGATATTTGGGATCTACAAAGCCTAGAGGTTGTTCAACATATACTTCCTCCTCCAATTCTCCATTGAGAAAAGCACTTTTCACATCCATTTGAAAGACAGTAAACTTTTTGTGAGCAGCATAAGCCAAAAATATCCTTATGGTTTCCAATCTAGCAACTGGTGCAAATGTTTCATCATAATCAATTCCCTCATGTTGAGAGTATCCTTTTGCAACCAACCTTGCCTTATTTCTTATAATTATGCCATCACTATCAGTTTTATTTCTGAATACCCACTTTGTACCAACAACAGATCTGTTCTTTGGTCTTGGCACTAGGGTCCAGACTTTGTTTCTTTCAAATTCATTTAACTCTTCCTGCATTGCTTGCACCCAATCAGCATCTTGAAGAGCTTCTTCCACTTTCTTTGATTCAGTCTGAGAAAGAAAAGAATTGTAAAGACATTCACTTGAATTAGCTGTTCTAGTTCTGACACCAGCATCAGGATTTCCAATTATTAAGTCAGGTGTATGTGATTTAGTCCACTTCCTTGCAGATGGAAGGTTTTCTCTAGAACTGGATGCTCCCCCATTATCCATGCTATCTTCATCAACATTTTCTGATGCTCCCCCTGAAACTATGCTCTCTGAGTTGGATTCTTCAGAATTTAAGTTTTCAGAATTATCAGAACTTGGCTTATCAGAGCTTGACGAATCAGAACTTGAAGAGCCAGATGTATGTTCTGATGCTTCTTGAGATGTGGTTGTATCTTTAGTATGCTCCCCCTGTATAGGTGCATCTTCCTTTGGCGTAGTCACCACAGTTTTAATAACATCAGAGTTTAATCCATCAGAGATTGCAGTATCAGGATTTAGACTGTCAGGATTTTCAGTATCAGAATCTAAGTCTTCATTTTCAAATCTCAGCTGATTATGATCATTAAAATCTTCAAGTCTAGTAATCTTCTTATTATCAAAAGAGACATTGATAGATTCCATGACCACTCTTGTTCTCAAGTTATAGACTCTGAAGGCTTTTGTGGAAAGTGGATATCCAACAAAGATTCCTTCATCAGCTATTAGATCAAATTTGGATAACTGTTCAGGATGAGTCTTAAGAACAAAACACTTGCATCCAAATACGTAAAAATACTTCAGATTTGGCTTCTTTTTCTTCATCATCTCATATGGTGTCTTTCCTTGCTTGTTAATGAGTGTTGCGTTCTAAGTAAAACAAGCAGTCTGCACAGCTTCATCCCAGAAATAGGTTGGAAGATTTGCTTCATCAAGCATTGTACGTGTGGCTTCAATGAGAGTTCTATTCTTTCTTTCAACAACTCCATTTTGCTGTGGAGTTCCAAGAGCAGAAAATTCCTGCTTGATTCCATGGTTTTTGCAGAACTCTTCCATTATCAAATTCTTGAACTCAGAACCATTATCAATTCTTATTATCTTCACAGAATCTTTGACCAATTTATCCAGTTGCCTGACATGATCAATCAAGATAGATGCAGTTTCACTTTTTGTGTGCAAGAAATACACCCATGTGTATCTGGTGAACTCATCCACTATGACCATATCATATTTCTTCTTTGCAATAGACATAACATTTACTGGACCAAATAGATCAACATGCAGTAAGTGATAAGGCTCAAGAATTGATGATTCAGTCTTGCTCTTGAATGAGGATTTCCTTTGTTTAGCCTTCTGACAAGAATCAAAAAGGCCATCAGGAGCAAATACTGACTTTGGCAGTCCTCTCACAAGATCTTTCTTGACTAGTTCATTTATATTGTTGAAATTTAAATGAGAGAGTTTCTTATGCCAATTCCAGCTTTCTTCAATTGATGCTCTACTCATCAGATAGATTACAGAACCATCAGTTGAAAGCTTGGCTTCTTAAATGTTACCACACCTGTATCCTTTCAGAACAACTTTTCCTGTAGATTTACTTACAACTTCACAGTGTTCTTTAAAGAAATCCACATGATAACCTCTGTCACAGATTTGACTAACACTCAGTAGATTATGTTTAAGTCCTGAGACTAGAGCTACTTCTTTAATGATGACATTCCCAAGATTGATATTGCCATATCCCAATGTTTTTCCAATATTGCCATCTCCATAAGAAACACTTGGGCCATCATTCTCCACAAAGTCTGATAGCAGGGCTTTATTTCCAGTCATATGTCCTGAACATCCACTGTCCAGAACTAGGATGTTTTTCCTGTTGCCCTACAATCACAAAGACCACTAATGATTAGTTTTAAGGACCCAGACTTTCTTGGATCCTTTGGCCTTAATAAGTTTGTTAACATTTGCAGCGGATTTAGCATCACAGTTTATGTTAACATTTTTCTTATCAGAATTTACACTATCAGACTTTGAATCAAAACTTACACTAGAAGGAACAATGGTAACTTTCTTGAAAGAAGGTTTTATTTGATAATAATCATAGTATAAACTGTGATATTCCTTACAAGTATAAATGGAATGCCATAAACTACCACAATAAAAACAAGGATTTTGTAGCTTATATCTAACAGACTGACTCTTAACTCCTGACTTTGAAGGTATGGAGTTTATATTCTTATTCTTCCTGCAAAAAGAAGCCGGATGGTTAGAACTTCCACATTTATGAAATGTTTTTCTAGGAGCATCAGGAACAGGCTTATAATCATTGCTTTTATTCACACCTTCCTTTATATTTCTATTTTTCCTAGGTGATTTTACCTTGTTTGCATTCTTAACATCTTTCAGCTTATGCTTAAGCTGCTTCTTAGTCATTAAGCCCACGTTTACTTCAGTTGTCTTTTCCTATTTTAGTTTGTCAGAAGTTAATTCCTTTTTAACTTCTGATTTCTCGGTATCAGACTTTACAGCTACAAACTTAACAGGTTTTAACTTTGGCTTTTGTTTAACAACTATAGGCTTAATATCTACAGTTCCTTTATCATTCTTATTCTCTCCATAACCTAAGCCCTCTTTCCAGTTTTCACTACTTAACAAATTCTGAGTTGTTCAGCCGGAGTTAGTCCAAGTCCTGATGATCTCTCTTTCCTTTTCTAACTCAGCTTTTAGAGATTCATTCATTTTAAGCACTTCATCCCTAACATAGAAAGCATCATCTCTATCTTTCTGAGTTTGATGGAACATGACTAACTCTTTTTCTAAATAATCATTCCTCTTTTTGCAAGCAATATTTTCAGAAGTTAATCTTTCACATGTTAAAGTTTGATCTCTATAGCTAATGAACATGGTTTTAAGATATCATCTCAACTCATTAATATCATCAGTATGAAAGGCATAAGTAGTTTGAGGTACCTTTAACTCAGCAGCTTCAGAACTGCTTTCAGCACTTGCCATATCAGCATTTGCCATCAAGGCATAATTCTCTTCACTTTCAGAATCTGAGGTGTCTGACCAGCTTTTGTTCTTTGTGACAAGAACCTTGCCTTTGTCACTCTTCACTTTCTTGCAATCAGGAGATATGTGGCCTTTCTCACCATAGTTGTAGCATTTGACATTTGTATAATCTCCTCTGTCAGACTTTCCTCCTTTGCCCTCAGATTTTCTGAAATTCTTCTTATCAGAACTTGCACCTTTCCTGGAAAACTTCTTTCTCTTCCTGCACTTTCTGTATGCAATCTTCATGATTCCTTTCACCATAAGAGCACACAGCTTCATCATCTCTTTATTAGCATCCGTCTCAGGCAAGCTTTCAGATTCTGAGTCATCATCACTATCAGAACTTGATGACTCAGTATCAGACTTTGTGAAGAGCGCTTTACCCTTACCTTTCCTTGAGGTAGCTGCCTTGGGGGATTCTTCTTCAGCCTTAAGAGCAACTGTTCTTGACTTTCCTCCTTTCCTCTTGCTTCTTTGTTCCATCTCAAGTTCATGAGACTTGAGCATCCCATAAATTTCATCAAGAGTTGTTTCATCAAGATTCCTTCAAATCCCAGCTTTCAGGAAGAGCCAATAGGAATTTAAGGTTTGAATCTTCAAGATCATACTCCTTATCAACCAGTGACAAGTCATTCAAGAGTTTGACAAATCTATCATATAAATCAGTCAATGACTCATTAGCCTTTGAGTCAAAGTGTTCATACTCTTGAGTGAGTATTGTCTTCCTGTTCTTCTTAATCGTATCAGTTCCCTGACATCTTGTTTCCAAGGCATCCCATATCTCCTTTGTAGTCTTGCAGTTTATTACCTTGTTTGACATTACATTATCAATGGCACTATGCAGTAAGTGTCGTACCTTAGCATCCTTAGCAATTGATGCGATATCTTTAGCAGTGTAGTCACTCTTCTCCTTTGGTACTGACTTTGTTGCTTCACCTGCAACTGCAACTGCGAGCTTGGTTGTTTTGTGAGGCCCTTCCTTGATTCTATCAAGATATTCTGGATCTGTTGCTTCCAGAAACATGGTCATCCTCACCTTCCATATGGGATATTCAGATGGTCTCAATATGGGAACTCTAATAGCCTCATATCGGCTATGGATTTGTGTCTTTGAAGGTTCTTCAGTTTTGGTGGGCTTAGTTGGAGTTTCTACTTCAGACATGATTGTTTTTGGATCTTAAACTGTTTGTATGTTAACAGATAGGCTCTGATACCACTTGTTAGGTCACACACACCGTAGAGGGGGGCAAATATAGTGTATAGCACAATCAAATCGAACTCTAATAACTCAAATAACAGAAAACAAACTTTATTCAAAATAATAAACTCTGTTACAGTATGGAATTGTCCTCTCTCCGTGATGAATAAATATCACGAGAGCTGCTAGGGTTACAATTAATAATCTTCTTGATAATGATAACACTTATAGTGTAAACCATATGTCTGTGTTTATATACTACACAGTTACAAGATAATCGCTAATTGATATGAAATATAATTCTGCTTCCTAAAATATATCAATTAGATATCTTTTCCTCCAAGTATTTCATTCTTCACGGAATTCCTTCTTCATGCATATCTCTTCTTACATTTGTCTAGATCTTCTCTTCTTGTAAATCAGCTGCCTTCCTTATCTGAATATTTCCTTTAAGTCCTGATATTATCTTTTGATAAATATCTCTAGAACCTTAAGTACTGATGACTTAAGTTCTGACTTCAGTATAAGTACTGATTTCAGTTAAGTACTGATTTATCCTGTTTAAGTAATATCTGAAAACTAAACATAAATCATATTAGACATGACATTATCAAATATATCTAACATATATCTGTACCAAAAGTAAGTCATTTCCATGGTTGAGGTAGAACAGAGTTTTATCAATTGTACCTTTGTGAAATCCACTTTCCAGAAGAAATTGAGCTAAAGTCTCATACCATGCTCTTGGAGCTTGCTTAAGGCCATAAAGTGCTTTATCTAATCTATAGACATGATTTGGAAATTTTGAATCTACAAAGCCTGGATGTTGTTCAACATAAACCTCTTCTTCCAATTCTCCATTGAGAAACGCACTTTTCACATTCATTTGAAAGACTTTAAACTTTTTGTGAGCAGCATAAGCCAAAAAGATTCTTATGGATTCCAATCTAGCAACTGGTGCAAATGTTTCATCATAATCAATACCCTCATGTTGAGAGTAGCCTTTAGCAACCAGCCTTGCTTTGTTCCTTATAATTATGCCATCACTGTCAGTTTTGTTTCTGAACACCCATTTTGTGCCAACAACTGATCTGTTCTTTGGTCTTGGCACTAGGGTCCGGACTTTATTTCTTTCAAATTCATTTAACACTTCCTGCATTGCTTTTACCCAATCATCATCTTGAAGAGCTTCTACCACTTTCTTTGGTTCAGTCTGAGATAGAAAAGAATGATAGAGACATCCATTTGATGTTGCAGTTCTAGTTCTGACACGTGCTTCAGGATCTCCAATTATCAAGTCAGGTGTATGGGATTTTGTCCACTTTCTTGCAGATGGAAGTTATTCTCCAGAACTGGATCCTCCCCCATGATCCATGCTATCTTCATCAACATTTTCTGATGCTCTCCCTGTAGTTATGCTCTCTGAAACTTCAGAATTTGAGTTGGATCCTTCAGGATTTGAAATATCAGAGTTTTCAGAATTATCAGAACTTGGCTCATCAGAACTTGATAAATCAGAACTTGAAGAGCCAGTGACAGGTTCTGATGCTTCTTGAGAGTCTCGAGTTGTGGTAGGATCTTCAGCTTGCTCCCCCTGAACATGTGCATTTTCCTTTGGAGTTGTTACCACAGTTTCAATGACATCAAAACTTAACCCGTCAGAACTTATAGGATCAGAGTTTAAGTCATCAGAATTTACAGTATCAGAGTTTAAATCTTCATTTTCAAATCTTAGTTGATCGTGATCATGGAAATCTTCAAGTCCAGTAATCTTCTTATCATCAAAAGATACATTGATAGATTCCATGACAACCCTTGTTCTTAAATTGTAGACTCTAAAGGCTTTTGTGGAAAGTGGATATCCAATAAAAATTCCTTCATCAGCTTTTAGATCAAATTTTGACAGCTGTTCAGGATGAGTCTTAAGAACAAAACACTTACATCCAAATACATGAAAGTATTTTAGATTTGGCTTCTTTTTCTTCACCATCTCATGTGGTGTTTTTCATGCTTATTTATGAATGTAGCATTCTGTGTAAAATAAGCAGTCTGGACAGCTTCATCCCAAAAGTAGGTTGGCAGCTTTGCTTCATCAAGCATAGTTCGTGCAGCTTCAATGAGAGTCATGTTCTTTCTTTCTACAACTCCATTTTGCTGTGGAGTTCCGGTGCAGAAAATTCCTGTTTGATTCCATGCTCTTTGCAGAACTTTTCCATGATTGAATTCTTGAACTCAGTGCCATTATCACTTCTTATAATTTTAACAAAATCTTTGACCAACTTATCCAGCTATCTGACATGATCAGTTAGAGTAGATGCAGTTTAATTTTCTTGTACAAGAAATACACCCAAGTGTATCTTGTGAACTCATCTACTATAACCATATCATATTTCTTCTTTGTAATAGACATGACATTGACTGGACCAAATAGATCAACATGCAGTAGGTGATAAGGCTCAAGAATTGAGGATTCAGTTTTGCTCTTGAATGAAGATTTTCGTTATTTTGCCTTTTGACATGAATCACAAAGGCCATCAGGAGCAAATACTGATTTTGGCATTCCTCTCAAAAGATCTTTTTTTACTAGCTCATTTATGTTGTTGAAATTCAAATGAGAGAGTCTTTTGTGCCAATTCCAGCTTTCTTCAATTGATGTTCTACTCAACAGACAGATTGCAGAACCATCAAAACTTGTTGAAAGTCTGGCTTCATAAATGTTACCATGCATGTAACCTTTCAGAACCACTTTTCCTGTAGAATTGCTTACAACTTCACAGTGTTCTTCAAAGAAATCCACATGATAACCTCTGTCACAGATTTGACTCACACTTAGCAGATTGTGTTTAAGTCCTGAGACAAGAGCTACTGTTTCAATGATGACATTCCCAAGTTTGATATTGCCATATCCCAGAGTTTTTCCCATGTTGCCATCTCCATAAGAAACTCCTGGGCCAGCTTTCTCCACAAAGTCTGATAGAAGGGCTTTAATTCCAGTCATATGTCCTGAACATCCACTGTCCAGAACTAGGATGTTTTTCATGTTGCCCTACAATCACAAAGACCACTAATGGTTAGTCTTAAGGACCCAGACTTGCTTGGATCCTTTGGCCTTTTTAAGTTTGTTAGCATTTGCAGTGGATTTAGTTTCAGAGTTTATGCTAACATGCTGTTTATCAGAACTTATATCAGACTTTGTATCAGACTTTACACTAGGAGAAATTAAAGTAACTTTCTTCAAAGAAGGTTTTATTTGATAATAATCATAGTACAGACTATGACATTCCTTACAAGTATAAATGGAATGCCATAAACTACCACAATGAAAACAAGAATTTTGTGGTTTAAACCTAACAGACTGACTCTTAACTCCTGATCTAGGAGGTAAAGAGTTTATATCTTTATTCTTCTTACAAAAAGAATCAAGGTGGTTAGAGTTTCCACAGTTATAGTATTTCTTTCTAGGAGCATTAGGAACAGGCATATAATTATTGCTTTTGTTCACACCTTCCTTTCCATTCCTATTTTTCCTAGCTTCCTTTACCTTGTTGACATTCCTAATCTCTTTCAGCTTATGCTTAAGCTGCTTCTTTGTCATTAAGCCTATGTTAACTTCAGCTGGTTTATCCTGTTTTAATTTGTCAGAAGTTGACTTATCCTTAACTTCTGTCACAGACTCTTTCATCTTTTCAGAATCAGACTTTACAGTTTTTGCTACAAACTTAACAGGATTTACCTTTGGCTTAGCAGTCTGTTTAACAACAATTGGCTCAATATGTTCAGTTCCTTTTTCACTTTTATCATCTCCATAACCTAAGCCCTCTTTCCAGTTTCCACCATTTAATAAATTTTGAGTTGTTCTACCAGAGTTAGTCCAAGTTCTGATAATCTCTCTTTCCTTTTCTAAGTCAGCTTTTAGAGATTCATTCAATTTTAACACTTCATCTCTAACATATAAAGCATCATCTTTTTCTTTCTTAGTTTGATGAAGTAAGACTAACTCCTTTTCTAAATAATCATTTCTCTTTTTACAAGCAAGATTTTCAGATGTTAATCTTTCACATGTTAAAGTCTGATCTTTATAACTAATAAACATGGTTTTAAGATATAATCTCAACTCAGTAATATCATCAGTATGGAAGGCATAAGTTGTTTGAAGTACCTTTAATTCAGCAATTTCAGGACTGCTATCAGCATTTGCCATCAGGGCATAGTTCACCTCATGTTCAGAATCTGAAGTGTATGTCCAGCTTTTCTTCTTTGTGACAAGTGCCTTGCCTTTGTCACTTTTTCCTTTCTTACAATCAGGAGATATATGGCATCTTTCGCCACAGTTGTAGCATTTGACATTTGAGTTGTCTCCTCTGTCAGACTTTCCTCCCTTGCCTTCAGACTTTCTGAACCCTTTCTTATCAGAACTTCCACTTTTCCTGGAAAACTTCTTGCCTTTTTGAATTTCCTGTAGGCTATCTTTGTGATACCATTTACCATAAGAGCACACAAATTCATCATCTCTTCATCAGCATCCATCTCAGGTAAACTTTCAGTTTCTGAATCATCATCATCAGAATATGATGACTCTGAATCAGACTTTATGATGAGAGCCTTTCCTTTGCCCCTTTTTGAGGCAGCCATTTTAGGAGATTCCTCCTCATCCTTAAGAGCAACTGTCCTTGACTTTCTTCCACACCTCTTGCTCCTTTGATCCATCTCAAGTTCATAAGTCTTGAGCATACAATAAATTTCATCAAGAATAGTTTCAGTAAGGTCATAGTTGTCTCTTATGGTAGTAGACTTCAAATCCCAATTTTCAGAAAGATCTAAAAGGAATTTTAGATTTGAATTTTCAAGATCATATTCCTTGTCCACCAGTGACAGATCATTCAAGAGTTTGACAAACCTGTCATATAAGTCAGTTAAAGACTCATCAGCTTTTGAGTCAAAGTGCTCATACTCTTGAGTGAGTATAGTCCTCCTGTTCTTCTTGATTGCATCAGTTCCCTGGCATCTTATCTCCAAAGCATCCCATATCTCCTTTGCAGTTTTGCAATTAATTACCCTGTTTGACATGACATTATCAATGGCACTATGCAACAAATGTCTTACCACTGCATCCTTGGAAATAGATGAGATGTCTTCAGTTGTGTACTCACCTTTCTCCTTTAGTATGGTCATTGCTGGTTGATCAGTAACTACAACAGAGAGCTTAGTTGGCTTATGTGGTCCTTCATTAATTCTGTCAAGGTATTCTGGATCTGTAGCTTCTAGAAACATAGTCATCTTCACTTTCCATATGGAATACTCAGAAGGTCTCAGTATGGGAACCCTAATAGTCTCATATCGACTGTGGGTTTGAGTCTTTTGAGGTTCTTCAGTTTTGGTGGGCTTGGTTGGAGTTTGTGCTTCTTTAGACATGATTGTTTGGATCTTTACAGTATGTGTGTTAACAGAAAAGCTCTGATACCAATTGTTAGGTCACACAACACTGTAGAAGGGGGTTGAATACAGTATTTTTAAAATCAAATCGATTTAACACAAGTATGTAACAAAGATCAAGTATATTGAATAAACTCTGTTACAATAAGAACTGTTGTTCTCTCTTAGTGATGAACAAATATCACTAAGAGCTGCTAGGTTACAATGTATAATCTTCTCGATAATGATAACACATATAGTATAAACCCAAAGTCTGTGTTTATATAATACACAGTTACAAGATAACTTCTAATTGATATGGAATATAATTCTATCTCCTAAAATATATCAATCAGATATCTTTTACAAGTCTTCCAGTCTTCTAACTCTTTTCATGCATATCTTCTTTTATTTAAGTCTCGATCTTCTATTGTAAATCAGCTTCCTTCCTTATATGAAAGTCTTCCCGCACTTAAGTTCTGATATAACCTTAAGTTCTGATATTAAGTTCTGACTTCCAGTAAGTCCTGGTATGACCTGTTTGTTAAGATCTGAAAAATAAACATGAATCATATTAGACATGACATCTCAAATATATCTAACAATCTACACAAAGTTATTTGCAGAATTGTGGTACAAAACTTATTATTACATAAGCTACTCACTCGATGGATGTTAAATCATCATCCGTCAGGACTATATCGAATCATCTGTCGGGACTATATTTAATCATCCGTCGAGTGCTACAAAATTCACTAAGTTAAATCTACTAAGGTGTTTTGATTAATTTCTCATCAAGTTCACAACATATTCCTAACAGAGTACGTATATAATAATGATAAGAATCATAGTAATACATATTGTTTCAATTGGTTTCATCTTTAAAAGTAATATATAATTTTTTATATGATACATATTTATACCAAGCATATCTCCAATCACATCTTTATGTGCCATATTACTTCATTTCTTATCTTATGGTGATCAAGTAGATTTAGTAAAATTTGAAGAAATGATTGGAAATGATATGGTAATATAAGTAAAAAAAGGTGAAATTTGAAGATAAGTTATTTTGAAATAGAGTAATGCTTATGGATGACCTAATGAATTAGTTTTTAAAGTTAAAATTTTAATATATTTGATTTTTTTTAATTCGAGTACTCATTCCAAGTACTCCCGGATTAAACTGAATACTTCTGACTAACAAACACACAAGTCAAACTGAATAAAACGGAATTATAATTTTTTTAAAACAAATTCAAAAAAGTATAAAAATTGTTTATTTTTATAAAATATATTTTAAAACATAATTGATATGTGTGTGTGTGTAACTACAAAATTTAAATTGCAGCTATATAATTGTATGACTATCATTTTATTTACTCGAAAGTTAAAATTAAAAAAGTAGAAAATATAATTTTTTAACAAACTTTAAAATAAATCAAAATTCATTATAACATCATGTTTCTAAGTTAAAATTCAGTCACAAGTTCGAGTCTCGATACAAACACAATTTCAATACATTTTTTGCTTAAATTATAAAGTGGGGGCATTTATGAAATTTTAGAATAAAATTACAAAAACTTAAAAAGCGAAGTCATGTAAATAATATAAACCAACATTTCATTTCCTCAAAAGTTAAAGTAATAAAAATAAAACTTGATAAAAGAAGAGGATGCTATCTAATAAGAATTTTAATTTGCACTAAAAAATTATATAGCATAATGGCAGTGACATGAAATTTTTAAATAGGAGGTAAGGGGATTCATTCCTACTGGATAAACCAATTTTACTTATTTTTAACAAAAATTGTGTAAAAATGACATTTTTATATTTTCAATATAAAAAGGCAAAATCGTGATTTCACAGCCATTAAAATGGCATTTGGAGATGGCCTAACGAATTAGTTTTTAAAATTAACTTTTTAATATATTTAATTTTTCTGATCCGATTACTCATTCCAAGTATTCTTGAATTAAACCGAATATTTTTGACTTGATAAGCACACAAGTCAAACTGAATTACATGAAATTATGAGTTTTTGAAAACAAATCCCAAAAAAGTATAAAAAGTATTTAATTTTATAAAATATATATTATAATAATTATAACATAATTGATATATATATATATCTTTGTGTGTGTGTGTTTATCTAATTATAAAATTTTATACTACGGTTATATAATTATATAAACTAACATTTTATTCACTCAAAAGTTAAAGTAATAAAAAATAGAATTTGATAAAAGGAAGGGATATTACTTATCTGATAAGAATTTTAATTTGCAGTCAAATAGTTTTTTTCTTTTTTTGAGGAAATAAGCACTTGCATTAATCAGATAGAATCATATACAAGGCTTTCAACGATAAACTCGGGAGGGTTAGAAGCCCACTCTTGCAAATCTGACGTAGAACTCGTCGCTCTTGCTAACTTATGAGCCACGACGTTCGCAGATCTATGAATGAATGTAACTAGCACATTTTCAAAGTGCTTACAAAGCTCCACACAGTCAAGAACTAATGTATGGAAATAGGACTCTCCAGGGTTACCATAGCACGCATCTTCCAGTTGTTTTGAATCCGTTTCGAACACACAATTCTGAAATCCCAGCTCCTTAATCCAAGATAGTGCTTCCCTTAAACTTATTGCTTCTGCTTCTCTTGGTTGTAAAAAGGATCCAATCCTTCTACTACGAGCCCGCATAAACTCCCCCCGATCATTGCGAACCACTGCACCAACTCCAATACTACTTGTGTCCTTAAAAATGGCCGCATCTACATTAATTTTTATCCAGCCCTGCTCTGGTTTATTCCACCGCATGGATCTTACATTCATACCTGATTTACTTACACTCAAGTCATATTGTGCTTTCTTCCAGTCATACAGTAGATTCGTGGCTCCCTCTCGAACACCAAAAACTGACATATTAATTTTGTCCCACACCCACTTGTTTCTCCGATTCCATAAGTTCCAACACAGTAGTGCTATCAACACTAATTGGTCTGTAGTTCCAGAGGCAAAAACTCGACGTAAAATATCAAAGGCTATTTCACCTGGTAATACTTGGATCATATCATGAACACTAGTTGTTTCCCAAACTGCTCTAGCAAAGGAACAGGTAAATAGAACATGGACGACATCTTCATCTGCTGTTCGACACCAAGGACATTTAATGTCAACCTGTACTCTTTTTGCTATTAGAGCTACCGCTGTTGGAAGACAATCGCTGTAAACTCGCCATAGAAAATTTATAGCTTTCCCCGGTACTTTTAAAGCCCATAATTTCTTCCAAAAACTTGAATGAGGTTTGTTGTGCTCTCCCTGAATTCTTCGATAACAGCTTTTAACCGTGAACGAACCTGTCTCACCCAGATTCCAAAACCACGAGTCTCTTCTGTCACTGACCGGTAAGGGGATTCTCTTAATGAGTTCCACATCTCTGACATTGCATATGTCATTGAGGACCTCCTCATCCCACTTATTCTTTCCAGGTACCATTAGACTGTGAACAATAATATTTTGAAGCTCGAGTGGTATCTCTGTCGTTAAATATCCATTATCTACATCAGGGAGCCATGGTACTTTCCATACCTTTGTACTTTCTCCGTTCCCAATTCTTCTTCGACATCCTTGTTTCACAATCTCTTGTGCTGCCAAGATGCTCCGCCACATATAGCTAGGATTAGTTCCCAATGTTGCGCTTAGAAAGTCACACTTCTGAAAATATCGAGCTTTCATTAGCCTAGTTACTAATGAACTCTCATCTGTCACAAGCCGCCATCCTTGCTTGGAAAGCATCGCCAGATTAAATTTCTTCAGCTCTCTAAAACCCAATCCCCCTTCCTCCTTACTCGTGCACATTTTCTCCCATGACCTCCATCTAATACCCTTCCTACTACTGCCACTGCCCCACCAATATCCATTCATTAAACGTTGAATACCATTACTTATAACATCTGGAATCATCAGAAGGTTCATCCGAAAATTCGGAATGGATTGAGTTGCTATCTTCAGTAAAGTAACCTTTCCTGCTTTAGAGATAGGCTTATGCACCCAACCCTGCAGCTTCTGGCTAACTCTATCTTGTAAGAAATTAAACACATCATTTTTCCGCTTTCTAATTCGCATTGGCATTCCCAAATATTTACCTGGATCAAAAACCTCTACAACTCCAAGAATATCACAAATTCGCCCTCTATTGTTTACTTCTGTGTTCGGACTAAAAATGACACTTGATTTACTGTAGTTTATTGCTTGACCAGATAAATTTTCGTACCTTTGACGAATATTTTTCATCACTCTTGACTCTGCTTCTGTTGCTCAGAAAAAGAGATAGCAATCATCTGTAAAAAGCATATGTGATACAGCAGGAGCTCCTCGCGCGATTTTACATCCATGCAAGAGTCCAGCATGTTCGTTTTTCCGTATAATTGATCTAAGCCCCTCCGCACATAGAATATAAAGATATGGGGAGATAGGATCCCCTTGCCGTATTCCCCGCTCTGGCTGTAGCTCCCCAAACTCAGTGCCATTCTTTAAGAAGCTATATGTGACTGTACGGACACAGGTCATAACTCTCTGGATCCAAGTTTGGTTAAAACCAAACTTATTTAACATTCCTTCAATAAAACTCCATTCCAGACGATCGTATGCCTTAGAAATGTCTATTTTCATGCCTAACACACCATCTCTGCCTTGTCGCCGCCTCTGTATGTAATGATTTAACTCAAACGCAATAAGTGCATTGTCCGTAAGGAGCCGACCTTCCACAAACGCACTTTGTTGCTCAGATATCAGGTTTGGTAAGCACCCTTTCAAACGGTTTGACATAACTTTAGACAGAATCCGTATTAGAACATTACACAATGAAATCGGGCGCAAATCTGTCATTCTTTTAGGCTCCTTTACCTTCGGAATCAAGCACACTAGAGTACGATTGACCCCTTCCGGAAGCTCCCCTGTTTCGAAGAAATCTTGGCAGAACTTTATAACATCTGAACCAACTATTGTCCAATAGGTTTGAAAAAATGCCGGATTCAAGCCGTCCATTCCTGGTGATTTCTCAGGGTGCATAGAAAAGACCGCAGTTTTCACTTCTTCACATGTCACTGAGTCCCCCAGCTTACTATTAGCCTCGTCTGATAGTCTCTGAACCTTTTCACGTTCCGTAAGTCCAATTGTTTCCGTTGAGGCTTTAAACAAATCTACAAAATAGTCCATTATAATATCTTGAACCTCTTCATCATCTTCTTTCCATTCATCATGCTTGTTCATTAATCCCTTCACTTAATTATTTCATTTTCTTCCCGATGCAAACTTGTGGAAAAAACGAGTATTTTGATCCCCTTCTTTAAGCCAAAATTGTTTTGCTCTTTGTTTCCAAAACACCTCTTGCTTCTCAAGTAATTTTAAGAACTCTTCTCTTGCTTCCCTGTATTTTCGAATCCCCACCTCATCCCGCCTTGATTTATATTTTCTGAGCTCACCCTTATACCACTGCAGTTTATTTCTCATTTCTTTCACCAACCCTCCACCCCATTCCTCCAATTTCAAGCAACATAGATCAATTTTCGTCATAATGTTTTCTGTCCCCTCACCACTCCAACTATCTTTAATTAAATTAAAGCATTCTTCCTCCCGTATCCATATATTTTCAAAACAAAAACGTTTTTTCTTAGGAGTATAAACCATTTTGTTCAGCTTTAGAAATAACGGAATATGATCAGAAGTAGAGACGTCCAATACCTTAACTTCAGCTGACGGAAACAAACTCTTCCACTCATGATTTGCCAATCCCCTATCAAGTCTCTCCTGTATCCACCAAGCAGTTCCTTTCGATTTTTCCCATGTAAATTGATTCCCCACAAAACCTAAGTCCACCAAGCCACAATCATTCACTGTTTCGAGAAAACCCTCTAGTAGTCTGCTCGGATGTCTTCGACTTCCTATCTTTTCATGGGCAAACATCAAGTCATTAAAATCTCCTATAATACACCAAGGTCTATTAGATCGTGACGCCAAATCTCAAATCAATTTCCAGGACTCTCTTCGTCGCTCTCTTTCTGGACAATCATAAAAACCCGTGTACCTCCACCTTCCTATCTGCTCACAATACACTTCAAAATCAATAAAATGATTGGAGTTTCCCTTTATATCAACACCTCATTCATTCTTCCATAGAAGAGCCAACCCTCCTCCATGCCCTTGAGCATCTATCACAAACCAGCCCGCAAAGTGAATTAATTTGCATATCTTCTCTACTTTATTTCGTTTAACTAAAGTTTCAGATAAAAAAATTAAACTTGGCCTCAACTGATTCACGGTTTCTTTGAAAAACCTAATTGCCTATGGGTTGGCCAGCCCACGGCAATTCTACACAAGTAAACTCATAATTCTAGGCGGGCCTGGTTTCCAGAGCCCGCCATCTGCCCATTTTTTGAACTCACTTTCCCTTGGATAACATTTAAGTCAAGCCTATCAGTTTGCATAATAACTGGTCCATCAGTCTGCATGATAACAGGCCCATTTTCTTGATCCCCCAACTCCTTTTCTACTATTTTACGTTTCGGATCTATAATAACAGTTTCCCGCCCACTAACTATCTCCTCTACATTTTTTGAATTTAAACAAAAATTATCCCCATCTCCATATCCCTGATTACGTGCGGATACTATCACCGTCCTATCAGCCTCCCTAATTTTACGCACTATTCCATCTCTTTCCGCAAATCTTGTCGTACTTTCTGCTACACTTGCCTTCTCTCCTGTTGAGCTAGCACCACCATCGTACCCCGATCCTCCTCTGCCCACATTCCTCAGCCATCTTACACCAGTATTCACCTTATTGTTTCGACCTGGTGCTCGGAGCCATGTACCATACGCTCGTTCGATCTCTTTATCTGGGTGTGCATAGACAATACTACAATCTCGCTCCATATGTCCCAGCGTCCCACAAACAAAACATAACATGCCCAATCGTTCATACTTAAAGTTTATCCAGCTCCACTCACCCCTTTCTCGTTTAATCTTCATTCTACGTTTTAACGGCTTTGTAATGACCATCTTTACCCTTATTCGTATGAACGGTTTCCATATGCCATCCAAGCTCGCAGGATCTGCTTTTAGAAATGTTCCTATAAAGTTCCCCACACCCCTTAGTACATTCTCAGAGATAAAACCCTTTGGAATGTCATAAAGTTGAACCTAAATATCAATGTCATTTAGCTTGATCTCGTGAGGGTTATTTGCCTCGAGTAATCTATCATAAACCAAAGTGTTTTGCTAGAAGACCATGGTCCTCCCTCCAGGACTTTATTTAGATCCATTATATGATAGAAAATAAAAGAGTACCTATAGCCCCCCAAATCATGTATCTCCATTCCCTCCCTAGGTCGCCATAACGAAGCCATCATGTTCTGCATTGCATTGAAATTTATATTTTTTTCAGTGAGGAATCGCCCAACCAAGATGAAATGCTCTGTGTTTGTTTGAATCGCTGTCTCCTCGACGATAAGTCCCCCTTCCTCCTCATCCTCCAGTGATAAGCGTGCATATAATTCTGCTAATGCTGGTTTTGGATTATCCATTCAAAAGAAACAATGATATGAAAAAACTATAACTTGTCACATGAACAAGACAAAATAACTCTCAAGAGACGAGAGAGATGAAAGTAGTTCCAGTTGTCCCTACCTTTTTACAGAACTATGGTGGTATGTCTTGGATAGTGTAATACACGGATATCAAGGTCAATATGAAAACAATAGTAGCAGGTTTAGTCAAATAGTTAAGTAGCGTGCTGTGCTGGTAGTAACATGAAATTTGTTAGTAGGAGGTTACATGTTCAATTTCTATTGGATACACCATTTTTAGTTATTTTAATAAAAATTGTGTAAAAATGGCATTTTTATAATTTTTCAAAACAAAAGGGCAAAATCGTAATTTTACAGTCATTAAATTGGTTCTTTTTACCCTTGGTTGACACATATATATAGTAAGAGATATAATACGCGAATAATTAACCATCAAACAAAAAAAAACTTAAAACATGTATCTACAGATATACTGTAAGAATTTATGGATTTATTAAGAATGAAGAAGAAGAATGTATAAGATGATGAGTACTTCCCGTAAAAAATGAAGAAGATGCAATATAATTTTTTTGAATTATTCTGTTAACGTAAATTATGGATCTATGATTGATTTATTATTGATTTGTTATATTGGTGAAATTTTTTTAATTGTAAGATTGATATTGTTTCTAATATTTTAATTATTTTAAAACTCATGTAAGTATTGGATAAAGATGGGCATTGACTCATGCCTGACCGATCCCCGCACCGAAAGTGGCGGGGATTCGAGGATTTTTGCGGGTACGGGCCGGGGAATGGGGACGATTTGAAAAAAAAAAACGGAGAACAGAGCGGGCACGGTTATTTATGTCTACCCGGCCCGATTTTTCCCCGCTCTATAATATATTTATATATTCTTATGTTTTTACAAAAAAAATATGTAAAGACTTTGCACCTGAAATATGACTAATGCTGATCCAGATTTGTCAGGGACAATTGCATTTTCTATGTTGTTAGAGATGTTTTTAGATATTATTTTTTTCAAAATATAAGGTCAGAGTGAAGTACTACAAATGTAGTTTAATTTTACATAAATACTTCATATATCAAAAGACAAAATTATTAGAATTTGCATTATAATATTTAGTTTTGCTACTTTTTATCTCCATCTTGTGTGGAAATTTTATTTAATTGAAATTTTGATTTAAACAAAATATCCCCGATTATCCGCGGAGACCCCAAACGAGGGACGGGGAATAATATATAATACCGGGAAATGTGCCGATGATGGGGATCAGGTTTGAAGTCGCAGGCCGAGGCGAGAATATCACTACCCGACCCCGAAATGACCCGACGCTCATCCCTAGTATTGGATAGTCCATGAATCTAGGCTAATTTGTATAGAAAATAGTATGTTTAGGAAAATGAGTCGACCCACTCCTATATTTACCAAAGTGTCATTCTTAGTATAAATCCATATGCCATTCTTAGTATAAATCTATGCTAGTGCTCGTTAATATATAATAATAGATTCAAGGCTTACAAGACATTATTTACGACACAAATTATATTATATAATCTCATGTTAACCCATTTTATTAATGAAACCTAAAAAATTTAAGCAAGAATTCATTCTTAAAATACAGGTGTCTATTCATTCTTTCATTGCCGTGCAATATATCTTTTTGATGAAAAATACTAAGTTGAAATTAATAATATTCCAAGAAAGAGAATTGGAAATTAGTAAAATTGCAATCGGCAACTCAAAAGTTAAAAAAAAAAGGAAAGTATAATAGCTGTGAAAAGGTCAACCAGACAAAAGCCCACTCGTACCGCAACTTCTTTCACTCCCTGCTGCTGCTATACGATACTTAACATTTAAGTCTTTCTCTCTCATTTTTTTTTCAATTCCCTAAAATATAATATCCAACTATATAGGGGTATTGAACTGAGATTTTAATATATTATTATAATCCATAGTTTTTAATGTATTATATCAGATTTTGATTTTACGCAGATTTTAGATAAAATATCGTAGAGTTATGAAGAGTCTTTAGAACTCAAACACAATCATTCAAAATCTCATAAATTATTATGGGATTTCAAAAATCATAAAATATATTAAACAATATCATAAAATCTATTATTTTAAGTATAATTTAAAATAGCATAATTTAAAATTCCGATCGAATATCACCAAATTTTGCACAATAATTTAATACCATTCTGATACATTTTCTAAAATACCAGTTAATACACCTGGATTTCATGAAAAAAAATCAGTTATAATCCTACTATACAACCTAAATTAGATCTGTTTCGGTAATTTCATACATATAAAATATTAGTTCTCTTCCTCAACCAACAGCACGCAAAATTCTCAATTACCCAGGGCGCTATCCCTCCAAAACTCAAAATAACTATACATATAAATATCTTTAGCGAGAGAGGAGAGGAAAATTAAAGTGCTATTAGGAATCATCAGATCTAGAGAGAGAGAGAGGAGAGAGAGATTAGGGATTGAGTTTGGTTTATGTAAAATGAATTACGTGGACAATTTGCCGGAAATGGATCTGATGCGGTCGGAGAAGATGACTTTTGTTCAGTTAATTATTCCGGTCGAGTCGGCTCATCGTGCCATTACTTATCTCGGCGAACTCGGCCTTCTTCAGTTTCGCGATGTATGATTTCTCCTTTATTTTCCATTATTTGCTAATTCGATTGGTTATCTGTTTTTTAATTCTAATTTTGTCGAAATTAGAGTGTTGTTTAGCTCATGTTGGTGTTTGATTTCGTGTGATCACGGTTGTAACCTCGCGAATTCAATCTTGTTTGTGTGTAGGAATGTAGTACTATTATGTGTGTTTAGTTGCATATATAATTATATTTTAGATTGTGAACTAGTGTATCGTAATATGCAGAATTTGTTGAAATTTGTTTGATTATAGATTGATTCGAGATGTACAAGGCATTGAACTAAGTAGCATATGAATACTCTTCGTCTTTTTTTGAATTATATTGAATGGAAGCGAATTAATGATCATGGCGACAAAAGGCCTGCCTTGGAATTTATAAAGCTAATTAATAGTTATGGTACAAAAGGCTTACCTTAGAATTTATAAAAACTAATTAATGATTATGCCGACAAAAGGCACACCTTAGAATTCATAAGTTGATTAATTATTATAGCGACAAAAGGCGGACCTTAGATTTTTTAGAGCACAGGCTTCTGTTAGATAGTTCTGCCTAATGACAAGTGATTACGAACATGTAATTACACAGACCAGATCAATTAATTAGTAAGACGTAAAGAAGCCTTGGTTACTTCATAATGAGGACATTTTCACTTTCACAGACTTGTCATTTCCTTTATGTTGTTTATGTTTTCAAATCCTACTACAGAGTTTTATTTTTCAAAAAATAAATAGAATCTGTAGGTAAATGGTAATATTGAAAATTATGCCAATGACGTGCAATGACATGCTTGGATGTATATTTCACTTGTACTATCTAACTATGTTATATTTTTATTATGTGATCCTAATGTCTATCCTGTTCTCTCAGATCACATAAATTTACGGGAAGCTTATGCATTACAAATTTATTTTGTTACATTGTTTTTCACCCTATCTGTTAACCCGCTACCGTATTGCTTTTTCTTGGCAGTTAAACGCTGATAAAAGCCCTTTCCAGCGAACATTTGTTAACCAGGTATCAATTAAAATAATTTTAAATACCTAATGCTGTCCATGCTATGTTGATATATTTTTGACCTCTAATAGCTTAGTCTAAATTTATATAAATGCAATATAGAGCTATGATCTTTTATATTTTACAATTAACAAGTGAAATTTATCATAGTGAATTGTTGTTGATGTCTTTCGTGAATGTTGTTTGTGATTGAGGCATTTGGAGCCTGTCTCAGTGTTGTTAAAAGCGCGCTTAAGCAAGAAGCGATGCGATGTGAGGCTGAAGCGCTTCGATTCAATTATGCGATGCAGGTCTCCTGAAGCGCGCTTTTTGGTGCGCTTCTTGCGCTTAAACGAGATGCAAGAAGCGCCAAATAGCGCGCTTTTTAAATTTATTGACTGGGGTGTTGACTGGGCCTTTGACAGGGTCTTTTTTTAACGAAAAAAGTAATAAAAACCCTAAAAGAGACCGACACTAACGAACGATGTAAAAGATATGTGCTGGATTATCTCTTTCTAGTAATCATCATCTTTCTTACATATATATACACAAGCACATACACACTTACACATATTGAGTCCTGATTTCTTAGTATATAGTACTGATTCTTGTATATACACACAACAGAGCCTCGTTATAATTCTAGGTAAATTAATTAAAAAATTTGATAATTAATACTTAAGTAAATAATTTACATATTTATTATTTAAGTATTTTGTACTTATTACATATGTATATTATCATTACCATAGGTCAAATACCTCCAGTGGAAACAAAAATGGAAAAAAACCATTGAATCATCATCTAAAAGGCGTTTAGTTGATGAAAGTGAAGACGATGAAGATGAAATTGAATTCGAAGAGGGGGATAAAAATCTTAACCATGGCAGTCAAAATTAAGATTTCAAAAATCTTCAAGAAGATGAAGAGCCTGATGATGATTTTTAGTTTATGTTAATGATGATCCTTAGTTTTTGTCAAGTTATTAACTATTAAGAAGTCCAAGACTACTTTATGGAACTTTTAGTTGATCCTCTATATTTATTTTATTACAAAGACTTAATGTTTTTGCCCTAAAATTGAATATGGATATTATTAATATATTTTATGGCTATCTAATTTGCTCATTACATGTTAAATTTATTGTTATACATTTTTTCAAGCTGTTGCATTTTTTTTTTAAAAACGCGCTTCTCGCGTTGCGCTTCTCGCTTATGCTCCAGGAAGCCTTTGCGCTTCAGTGCGCATCTCGCGTTTAACAACACTGGCCTGTCTAGTTGAAGATAGTTTTGTTACTTAACTAAGTATAGTAAATTGTCAACTTCTTTAGCCTTATTAGACTTTTAGCCTTAGGTCTTCATGCAAAATAAAGGTTAAAAAAAGCTTATATTGACTTGCTCTTAATACTTGGCTTCTGTGGGAACACTTACGTATGTAAATATGAAATGATGCCGAAACCAATATGTTTTGATATGAGTAAAGTTACCATGTTAACAACTTACAGGCTTTAGAGAAAGGTCCTACAGTGGTTTAGAATTGTGCATAACTTGAAGTAATCACCTTAATTCCGTAAATTCAGAATGTGAGTCACATGCTTCATTATATTCTGTGCAGCCCGTTTTCTTTGGTTTTAAAATTGTAAGCGAGTGAACTGGTTTCAAAACTGTAACTGGGTGTTTTAAAATTGTCCGGATACTGGTTTTCTTCTATCGAGAAAATTGCAAGCATGATTCTAGTTTGAAAGTGGGTAGTATTCTCTGAGGATATGGACTCCTTTAGGATTTAGACTTCTTTCATAATTCAATATGTTAGACTCTTTTTAGGTTTCCAGCGTCTATTGTATTCTTAGAAAGGAGGAAATAACAGTGGTCGTAAATACCTAGTATATGCCCTGTCTTAGGGAGACATCATAGGTAATAATAAAAGAGCCTTCAAGGATGAAAGTTTTTAGTTATATTTTTTATAATCGTGTTGGTTAAAGTTGTATGTACTTGGTAAGTAACTTTATATATTATAATATAAGTAATTATCACCGATATTTGAAAAGTATTAATATGGTACTAGATGATTAAAATGAAGTAGACGTTAATCAGAATTACTCTCAGGATTTTGTTTATCTTTGTAGTCTTAGGATTCTATCCACACTTATGTGATCATCATTAGTATCTCTGATTTTAAAATAGTAAGTTTTGACTTAAATCTTCATCATCTTCGTAGATTTCGGAATATATGAATTCAGTGTTGCTCGGAAATTCTAATTATCAATCTTCATCATTTTTTCAGATTTCGGAATATTATGAATTATCATGTCTAAGTATACACAACAAAATATCTATTGGCAGTGAGTGGAGTAGCTACTGAAAATTAAAGATTATGTTTAAGGCTTAATAAAACAAATGTAGGACTTTGTTTTTGGAGCAGTTATTGGACCTTTTGATGGTTAAACATCATACGTTTTGCAAGATTGTCTCGAATTAGCAAGAAAGCTGAAGGTCCATAGTAGAGGGTATTAATAAATAGTTAGCTTAAGTTTGTTGTAAATGTAAAAGTAGGATATACACTGTTACTATGCCTTTTTGGTTAGTGCTTGCATCAGTACAGCAATTTGTCTTTGTGTTGCAACTGTAGTTAAAGTGTTTAACACATAATTGTTTTATGCGGGGACCTAAAAATGGCTAAGAACTATGTTCAAAATTTGTAAGGATCTAAAGTTCTCTGTTACTGCAAAATGTATTTATGAACAGGGAGCATAACTACCATTCAACTGAATATGTGGACTCAAGGTATATACATAGCAGAAAATATCTTTGCATACTCTATTGTCTCATTTTTTGGGTTATTCACAGGTAAAACGATGCGCAGAGATGTCAAGGAAATTACGGTTTTTTAAAGATCAAATACACAAAGCCAGTTTAGCATCTTCTATTCAAGCTGGCATGCAACCAGATATAGAGCTGGAGGAATTGGAGGTCTGCTAATTGTTACCTTCGATCTTATTTTCTCACATCCTTGTAACTATAAAATCAGATATTGATTTTTCTTATTGCTCTTATCTAATAATTTTCCTTCTTACTTTAGATACAACTTGCTGAGCATGAGCATGAGCTAAACGAGATGAACAGTAATAGTGAAAAACTGCAGCATACATTTAATGAGCTGGTGGAATTTAAGATGGTATTGGAGAAGGTATAGTAACCATGCCACTTCTTTAAACTATAAATTCTGTTTTGAAGGTCAACTAAAGAGTTAGACAATCACAGAGGTCATGGGGAATGATCTAAATAGGTCTCTGCCGAGTAACTACTAATTTATAATAAGCGTGTCCTCCTTATTAACTCATGGCAAATGATTTACTTTCATTTGGGAAGGAACACCCCATTGTAGTTGATGTTGGTGTACCGAGTCACATATAGATATTATGATGCAATTAATATGAATGAAGTGCTAACTCCTGCTCAGCGGAACATTTAATATTTCAGGCAGGTGACTTTCTTTTATCAAGTAAAGGCCATCCAGTAAATGAGGATAGAGAGTTGGATGAACATGCATACTTAAACAATGATTATTCGGATTCAGCATCTTTACTTGAAATGGTCATCATCTAAACTTGTTATTTTTTTAGCACTTCATAGTGACTTTTGTTTACACAAATCATTTATGTTTTTTTTTACAGGAAACACAACCTGGTCCATCGTCAAACCAGTCAGGGTTAAGATTTATTAGTGGCATCATCTCTAAATCCAAAGTTTTGAGATTCGAAAGGATACTGTTTCGAGCAACAAGGGGAAATATGCTTTTCAACCAGTCAAACGCAGACGATCCAATCATGGATCCTCTATCCACTGAAATGGTTGGGTTCTTATGTAATAATAGAGCAATTGCGTGTTTATAGTTTTTCTCAGTCTGTTGGTAGACTACATCGTACATAAATTTATTAGCTTCGTATAAAAATGTAGATTGACCGCTTTACTTCTCAGTAATTTGGTAAGACTTGTAGGCTAAATTTCAAGCTACTAATGAGTTTGACTCCTGGTCATTATATTATTCAGGTTGAGAAAACAGTATTTGTAGTGTTCTTCTCAGGAGAGCAGGCAAAAACAAAGATACTAAAAATATGTGAAGCATTTGGAGCAAATTGTTATCCTGTTCCAGAAGATATAACGAAGCAGAGGCAAATAACTCGAGAAGTATGCTGTCACCAAGGCACACAAACACACACAAGAAACTATGTATATTCATGCTTTAGAATGTATTGCACATGATATATCGCGTTGAAATATTCGATGGCTTCAGCTACATTCAGCTCAAGTGGGAAATTGGAATTGTGTAGCTCTTGACTGTAGTTATTCTTAGTGCTCTACTACATCTGTTCTAATTATAAACCTAATGATTCAGGTTCTGTCACGCCTCTCTGAATTGGAGACCACTTTAGATGCTGGAATACGTCACAGGAATAAAGCTTTGACTTCCATCAGTTTCCACCTTACAAAATGGCTAAAAATGGTATAATTAGTTATTCAGTGTATCCGAATTGTTATATATTCAATGCGGGAACTGGGAGGACCATTTGTTCCATTATTAGGTGCTAGACTTAAATCTTTGTTGTTTTTAGGTTAAAAGAGAGAAAGCAGTTTTTGATACATTGAATATGCTAAACTTTGATGTTACAAAGAAGTGTCTTGTTGGAGAGGGGTGGTGCCCAATATTTGCAAAAGCGCAGGTGCATTTCCTTTACTGTAACATTTTTCATATTTTGGCTGTTTTCTAAAAATTTATGATAAATTTATTTTACGAGGGAGAGTGCTTTTTTTTTCTATAGATTCAGGAGGCATTGCGACGTGCGACATTTGATAGCAGTTCCCAAGTAGGTATAATATTTCATGCTATGGATGCTCTGGAGGCACCTCCAACATACTTCAGGACTAACAGCTTTACAAATGCTTATCAAGAAATTGTTGATGCATATGGGTAGGTTATAATGATCTAGTTGGGTAAATTACATGGTCTTTTTTGTTTTTGTGGATGGGAATTGGTTCTATCAAATTAGAATAGAAAATAAATAAGATGAATTGATATTTTTTAAATGCGTACATTTATTTGTATAGTTCACCAATTTCTGTAAAACATTTATGAGACAGGTGCCTATGACAAGAAAGCTTTCTTAGTGCTTGAAACTTGGTTCACGTCTTCACGAATAGATCCACAGGAAATGGAAACTAAATCACGGGAAATGGGAAATAAATGCTGTCGCTACATTGATATTTATAAGACTCACTTTCAACCATATTTTGGTAGTTGAGCATAAGTAGGATCGCTTGTTATAGCTAGGAATAAAATGAAGAGCAAGGACTTTCTGAAATTGTTTTACTTCAATCATTTTCTCATTTAATTAATTTAAGATATTAGTATCTTGATGTTGTCTTGGTTGGATATGATGATGTTTGTGACTGGCTGAATAATATCGGTCTCGGTTCTTCATGTGAATCTCATCAACCATGCTTGCAAAATGATCAAGTGTGTACACTAAAAGCTGATCAGACACTTCTGTCGTTTTATCATTTTCAGGGTTGCTAGATACCAAGAGGCAAATCCTGCGGTCTACACTGTTATTACATTTCCTTTCCTTTTTGCTGTCATGTTTGGGGATTGGGGTCATGGGATTTGCTTATTACTAGGAGCACTTTATCTCATCGCTCGAGAAAACAAGTTTGGTTCTCAGGTATATCCTTGCACAGAATATATTGTGGTTCATAGTCTAGATACAGAATCGCTCTGTATCTATTTAAAAGAATATAAAATGAGAACTAGTGGCATCATGAGCTTTCTTTTTTCTTCTCTAATTTTCAGGGATTTTCTGAGCAGCTCTTTTTTGTTCATTGAATTTAGGGCATAAGTAGTAAAACTTTATTTAGAGCATGCCTGTAGGGTATAATCTCCAAGTTATTAGTAACTATAACATTACCTATTTATTAAAAAAAAACTATAACATTACCTAGTTACTTGGTCACTGTTTTTTACTCATCTGATATTATTATAAAAAAAGGGAAAAAAAATCTCCCTATCCAAACCATTTCCTTGCCTTTTTTATTATGTTAAAAAATTACTCCATCTTGGGTGTAAAAAATTGGAAGTTTAAAAGTTATCTCCTACTATAAACAATCTTTGGTAGGGTTGGCAAAGAACTAAGACCATGGAACTGTGGGGTAATGTTTCACTCAGCTTTTCTAAATTTGTTACTTGAGTAGCAAAATATTTTCGCAACAGTTTTTTGTAATGCCAAGTTATAATATAAGAGATTGTAGCTTCTGTAACAATTGTGTGGTATTATATTGGTTTTTATATGCTCTCTAGAAGTGTACCTAAATATTTAGGATCTTGAAATATGATTGAAGGGCAGTCACAGGAATGAATGAGTGGATAAGGTTAAAAAGTAAAGAAGAATTAAGTTCATGGTTCATCACCAAGGACACTAGAAAATGGTTGATAATTCTGATGAATGGAGATTTTTACAAATTGGTCTGATTATTGGCTAGAATGCTGGGTAGTATTTGTACTTACCAGTTACGAACAATAATTCCTAAATTGTAAGGGTTCTTCTGATTTTCATAATTTCCTTTTTTCAGAAACTTGGAAGTTTTATGGAGATGCTATTTGGTGGCCGCTATGTCCTGCTTCTCATGTCATTATTTTCAATATATTGTGGGTTGATTTACAACGAATTTTTTTCTGTTCCTTATCACATATTTGGCGGTTCTGCTTACAGATGTCGTGATGACACATGCAGGTCTGTCTTTAATCTTGTTAGTCCTAAACATTCGATACTTAAATTATACTGTCGAAATTTGCAATATTTAAACAATTTCCTATAATTTCGCACAAGGTTAAAATAAAAATTTTGAACATTATGATGTACTTGTCAAGATCACGGGTCTGTCTAGTTCTTACAAATACTTTGAGAATTTTCCATGGAGTGGAGAATTTTTCTATAATCGGTCTTCATCATCTGCTCGTGGCAGCCTGGCTGCTTGTTATAACAGATTCTATGTTAGTAATGTGATGGGCATTCTGATATATCTGGTGACATAATGTGTTTCTAAATTTTCAACTTTTGTTTGGTATAAATTCTGTGGAATAAATGTCCTTGCTGAATAGTATCTTCCAGAATCACACAAAGAAAGTTGATTCTTCAAAGTGTTCCGTGCAGTGGGCGATGTTTTCATTAGAATCTGTCTTTTTTCACCCTATCTATGTGTGACATCTGATCATCCAGATCTGCACACTCTTAATTTGTCTGATATTATCATTAATCAGAAAAAATAAAACAAATGAAGTTGGCGATTTAGATATATAACCATGAATTAAGAAAAAAAAGAATGAAAAATATTTATATATTTGTATCTGAACTAAGCTAACTAAAACCTATGACAAGCTTATGTTCTTGACAGTAATGCATATACAGTGGGTCTGATCAAATTCCGAGATCCCTACCCTTTTGGTGTTGATCCCAGCTGGCGTGGAAGTCGCAGTGAGCTTCCCTTTCTGAACTCCCTTAAAATGAAGATGTCTATTCTGTTAGGGGTTGCCCAGATGAACCTAGGAATTATGCTCAGCTACTTTGATGCACGTTTCTTTAGCAATTCGCTGGATATAAAGTGAGTACACTCTTCTTCCTTGAAGATCTATTATGAATCAACCAAATATTATATGGGAAGATTGACTTAATTTGAGTTCATTTCTTAGGTATCAGTTTGTGCCACAGATGATCTTTCTTAATAGCCTTTTTGGTTATCTCTCACTTCTCATTTTGATTAAGTGGTGCACTGGTTCGCAAGCTGACCTTTATCATGTGATGATTTACATGTTCTTGAGTCCCTTTGACAATCTTGGTGATAATCAGTTGTTTTGGGGGCAGGGTGTAATCCAGGCATGTCTCCTAAGAATTTATAATGAATATGATTGATTTTAAGAAAATAATTACCTCCTCTAGACATAAGATAGAATACGTATTCCAGTCTTGATATGTTTGTTTATTGTTGCAGGTCATATTGTTGCTTGCGGCTCTTGTTGCAGTTCCATGGATGCTTTTCCCAAAACCTTTCATTCTAAAAAAACTTCACTCTGAGGTATTATATCAGATACTTGTATATGCTTACCTAGATTTAAGGCTGTAAAGGAGTTGCCGTCCATGATAATGCTTGGCCCGAGTTTTTAATCGAGCTAATCCCGGTCATGATTTATCTTCAATCAAAGTTCGAGACGCTAGGAACCGGATGTAGAATAGTCCCAGGCATTTTGTAAGTCACCCCTGGTCATGATTTATGTAAAATCAAAGTTCGAGAATCTGGGGACCGGATGTGATATAGCCCTAGCCATTTTCTAAGTCACCTCATTCAAATCTTACTGTTTGCAAGAAAGTTAACTAAGTAAACACATTACTATGAGTGAAGGTTGTGTGAATAATATTTCTTTTTAGATACACGTGAAAAGAAAATCACTGTAGAATATTGTATTGAATGTACACATGGTAGGGTTACATTGTAGTTGATATAATATAATATCATAATAGATGTTAAGGTTCAATGATATATTTACTCATTTTTTAGTACTAACTTTTTAATTAGAAATCTTATATATTTTTTGGCCCAATCAGTTCTGCTACTTCTAATTTTAGTGAATTGCACCTTTTTATGCAACTTATCACTGGAAAGGAGAAATTATAATGTACTAGGGAGAGTCCAACTGACAACAATTTTTTTAAAATAATAATCAATTTTTCTGATGGCTTGCATTGTTCTACCTGAAAGTGCTAGAGGACCATTCACGTCTCTACTGAGGCTCGAAAGAAAGATACATGTTTTTCTTTACTTTTAGTTGTGCTGCTTTTTGATTGTAGAAATGCGTGTTACATTCTGAACCTTTTTTGTGTTACACATTTCAATTAATAAAAGGGAATTTGTTTGAAACGTTAATTTGGTTATGTTGAGTATAACTTTTATATTAATCTAGAGATTTCAAGGACGAACCTACGGTGTTCTTCGAACTTCTGAAGGGGATCTTGATTCGGAACCTGATTCTGCACGCCAACACATCGAAGAATTTAACTTTAGTGAGATCTTTGTACACCAAATGATCCACTCTATAGAATTTGTACTTGGTGCAGTTTCTAATACCGCATCATACCTTCGTCTCTGGGCTTTGAGGTATGACTCTTTTTGCAAACTTTCTGGACGGTTTCTGTGAACCGCATTGGCATGTCATATGACATTTGGTACTGTGTTTACAGCTTGGCTCACTCCGAATTATCTACTGTTTTCTACGAGAAAGTCCTCCTCCTTGCCTGGGGGTAAGTTGTTTTTTAATGCTAATGTTTAGGCAAACTCATATGTTTCTCACTGCTATGTTACTCGGACTCGGGTACGAAGTGTCAGACACGACACATATGCGAGTGTTGGACTTTGTCGGACTTTAGAAGTCTAAAAATTGGGGACACGGGGACACTGTCCTATTTTTGGACACGGGTACGGGGACACGGCATATTTTACTAATAAACAAGTAATAAACAAGTATGTCAAGACAGACATCTAAGAATAAAGTAACAACATAACTTACATAAAAGTTAATTTTCTAAAGAACTTTACGAATTTGGGATCTTCTCAACTCTTATCTCATTATAGCTTCTTTCATTCTTCTTACATATTTATTTTGAATTTTAAGTGTGACTAATATTTGCTCAATAAATTGGTCAAAGTGTCCATGTTTCAGTCAAAAGATCAGACATAGAATAAGTGTCGAGTCCGAATGTCCAAGTATCCGACACGTACGACAACCTAAATAGAAGAGTCGGAGTAACTTAGTCTCACTGTGATTGTTAATAATAATTTGGATTTGTAGAGTTTCCCATTTTCTGGATTAACTGTGTATATATTTTTAAATTTAAAGATGCAATATTAGTGAGATTTTTAAGATCTGGGATTGAATGCATGCTGAATGACAAGTGTCTCAGATATCAGTCAGCGCATATAAGCAGGAGGTTATTTTTGTAATGTTTAATATTTGTTCTTTGCTATCTCATCTTGCTCTGGTCTACTGAGTCCAGAACTACTGTTTACTGGTCTTTAATTCATGCGAGATGATCCCTTGCTAAGTTTTCAAGTTTATTCATTAATTTAGATTTGCGGTGACAGCAACTTATGAGTAGGGTGGCGGAGGCCTGCTGCAGTTAGAGTGAACATACTTCTTTCTTGTCTTTTAAAATTTGCAACTGTTAATACTTGCTTATCAAAATTTTATTACAAGTCAATTAATGGAAAAAGCAGTATAACTCTGAATTGACGACTTGATGCTACTCCCTTTTTAAATAAAATGCTTTGCGAGTATGCATAATCTGAATCTGGCACACTACTTTCCTTCTATGTTTCTAATCCCTTTTAGCATTTTCAAATAATGATTGATGCAGATATGAGAATATCTTAATTCGCTTGGTGGGATTAGCAGTGTTTACATTTGCAACAGCGTTCATACTACTCATGATGGAAACACTTAGTGCTTTTCTCCATGCATTGCGTCTCCATTGGGTGGAATTTCAGAATAAGTTTTATCATGGTGATGGTTATAAATTCAGACCTTTCTCCTTTGCTGCGCTGACTGATGATGACGAGTAAATACTTAGGATATATCTATTTTTGAGCTTCTAAGAAAAAAATTGGCCAAAAAGGTTATATTGTGTTCACCATGAGGCTAGAGTAGGCAGTTTATGCATCGGCAGGCTCTATAATTTGGGGAAGGTTCTGATATAGGCAACCGGTACTTTTATAAAGCTGTTTTGGGATTTGAAATCTTGACTTGGCATTGACCATGGCATGTTAAGCAGTAAGCTCGACAATGATCATTTTCCAGTTTAACGGGCGGCCTCTTGATTTATAGATGTAAAGTCATGAGCACTTCATTTTGGTTATAAGACTAAACAATAGGTTTTATTCTGGTCATAGTAAAAAGCTGGTCACAGAGAGCGATATCTATTTAGTGTCATTTTACACACTTTTGTTTTGCAAATAGAAATTAAGATTTAGTTCTTGTAAAGAGGGACCCTTTAGAATGTGCCACAAATGTTGGTCTGCGGATAGCTGATAACATACACATGTATAAATCACATGGTGTCTAGATTTTGCTCCGAAAAGTTTCTTGCAACTTTGTAATAAGAAACTGTTTCTATCCAGCCTGTGTTGAATATTTATTTTGGCATTACAAGTGTCATTAACATGTAGGTGCTGTGCCACACTGTATCATTCTTCGCCTCCTTGAAAATTGTCGGTCGTGGCTTGTTAGAGAATTAGCATAATATTCCTGCTGATAATAAGATTCCTATTAAATCTCCTTTAAGGTCATATTTGTTCTTATTAAATATTGATGGCACAAGGAAATTAGATTGATTGTCTAGATCCCAGGGGCTAAAGAATAAATTATGGACCATCTACTACTATGCCATGTAAATAAGTTTTCGAAAGAATCATCAATCATTCCTGAAACCGAATGTGACAATTGCCGGGTCATTTTCTTTCTTTTGATTACATCAATGCATGGGGCCGTTATTGAGACGGGTGTTCAGACACATTATACGGAGAGGAATAAGGGATTTGAACCCACGAACACACACCTGCTTCATGAATATGTGACAAAGGGTACCGAATAAAAATATCAGAGATTCCAAAAATTGTCCAAAACAATATTAAAATGAAGGTGTTGGTACTAAATGCCACTTAATTAAATTATGGACTCAAATATCACCCGAAAATGAGAGATCATCTGCCGTTTACAAAACTGAAACACAATTTTGTATGGTGTTTTCTGTTTTTAGAACACAAAACACAACTTTAAATTATGTTTTAAAACGCAATTTAAACTCATATTTTTTTTGTGAAACGTAACCTTAATTCATGATTTTATACGACAACGCAACTCGAAGTTGTGATTTTACTTGAATACGCAATTTCAAGTTGTGATTTTACAAAAAAGTAAAAAAAAATAATTGAAAAACAGCAGACGGAGTACCGTTTTGATTTCAATGAAAACGTTAATTCAAAGAATGTTTAAAATTAATATTTGGAGTCTTTTTTCTTTATTTTGACATTTGAGATATTTTATATTAAAACAATCATATTCGAGGCCTTTTTCCAAATGAATACATGTTGATGTCACAGAATTGTCATCCAAAAATAATATGAGATCCGGCCAAGTATGCATACATGAGTGTTATGTCCCATAAGTGGGATTTATTAAGTTAGAAGGGGGTTGAATAGCTTAATTATCAATTTAAAAATTATTATGGCGTTTTAAAATAATTTATCCCTTTTTAAAACTTTTACCGAGTAGTTATACAGTTTATATGTGCGGAAAATAAAGTACAAGGAAGGAAAATACCATACGGCGATTTTATCATGGTTCGCGATGGCGCAACCTCTAATGGATTCGGTCACCCTTACGTCCAGTCCTCGAGCTCCTCTCCCGGTCTCGGGATTTTCCCTTATAATAAACTCACTACTTTAGTAGTCGGAGAAACCTTTACACCCTTACAAATATTTCTCTTAGTACGTAACATGTTATGCCCAAAAATCAGTATAAACATTATTCATGTGTAAATCAGATAGTGTAGTCAAAATTAAGATAAAAATGCCTGAAATTCAGAAGAAGATAAAGTAAGTTTCCTTCCTGAAAAGGAAACAGGCGCGCCCTATGTTTATAAGAGAGTTGATTGAAAAAGAAAGTCTGCAGTGGATGAAGGCGCGCCCTCATTGCTTAAGGAAGGTACGCCTTGCTAGTGAGAGAAAGGCTGGTTAGTTTTCTGTGCAAATTCTTCACTTGAGGAAAATGTTATGGCGCGCCCTCATGGGAAGCAGAAGGTGCGCCCTCTTTTGTAAGAGGATTTTGAGAGATTCTTTGAATAGATCCTTTATTAATAGAAGACCTTATGGCGCGCAAAGCAGTGAAAATGACTTGATGAGTACCTTGGATATTTGGACGAATTCCTTGGAGGATTCAAGGAAGATGGGAATCATTATCACTAACGTATTTGCTGCAGGTACCCTATTGAAGAAATCCTTCCTGTAATGCAACCACAGGAAGGCGGTGTCCGTGGTCAGAGACCTCCAGGGGTATGGCTGTACGAAAGGCCTCCTCCTGTAGTCAATGAGTGTCCTCATTGGGGATGTGGGGTGAATTCTGGTGTGTGATTTGGGAGCTCTGTTTCTGTAGTCAATTGGTGTCCTCGTTGGGAGAATTTGGAGTATCCTGCACTTTGCACCCAAAAGTTTGGGATCACTTGTCCTGCAATCTGGTAGGGGCTCTTTATCCGGGGGACAAGGATGTGTCCAACATTTGGGGTGAACCATGGCTATACCTGCGTTCACGGACTAGAGAAACAGCTGGTAGCGGAGGGTTATCCTTGGCCAGGGATGTGCCTTACCCGTGAAGTCTCGAAGCCGTGGATGAGCCTTGGACCTTTGTGGTTGGGCCTCATCGGCGGACATTCCTAAATCTAGTAGAAAACGGTTTCCAGTAGGTTTCCTACTGGGCCTCGGGACAAGAGATCTAAGCCTATTAGGTTTCTTGTTCCCCAAGAACTACGTTGGCTTGATTCCCTATCAATAGGGGTACATAGACAAATTGTGAGGGGTCAGAAGCGAGAGCGCAAAGGAGCCACCACTAACCCTAAGCAATCTCAGCCACCAAAAATCACCCCACCAAACACTGTTCATACTGCCTGACGAACACTGTTCATCAAATCCGACGATTACTGTTCACATTTTCCGACGAAGAACCGTCGGCACCGATCTTGTCTCCGGCTACGAACCTCGAACTTTGTTGCTCTCAAATTCCTCCGTCAACAAAAGAAAAAAGTTGCTTCAAATTGCTTTGTTTACTTGGCATATATGCTGTAGGAGAAAGTTAAGGCGCGCCCTAATAAGAAAGTCCCTTAATGATAAAGGAAAAGGTATTTGTGATACGCAAACAAAAATGTAACAACTCCATATATGTACTAAGGGATATGTCTTCTAAATCAGAATTTGTAAAATATCCTATCTAAGAATATCTGCTACACACCAGAGGCGGCGCGCCATGAATAATTTGACTGGAAAACTATTATGTTCCAAGTTAAGTCATGGTCAAGATATCAAGGTGCGCCTTTATGGTAGAACGCGCCTCAAACTTTTATAAAATTAACAAATCTCATCAAAGCAAAAATAAAAGTGTACGATTGTCTAAAAAAAACCTGTATAAAATGAGGCGCGCCCCAAAGCAAGAGGCGCCTTGACAAATTTTATCCCTGAAAGATTACCATACGAGAATGCTTACCTTTAAGGCGCGTCTCACCCATTAGGACGCGCCATCCATTTGGTACTTAAAAACTTTTTACAGCAAAATTTACTCTTATATGTTTACTGAAGGAAATGAAGTTGGATGAAACCTTACGATAGTCACAATATAAAATAAAGAGTAGCAAAAGATATTTAGTCTTACAACTTTGCACAACATTAAAGGAGGGCTGGCTCCTCAAAGTATTAAAGGACTTAGTTCAGATGCAATTTAAACAAAGCAGTAAATCAGGGCGCGCCCTGAAAATCATCGGTTAGAGGGATTGAATGGAGAGGAACTGAGGAATCTACTTTAGGCGCGTCCTTGGAAGGTTCCTCAGTGGGCGCGCCCTCTTCCTCCTCCAAACCAAGCTCAATCCTCTTCTCTCGAATCTCTCTTGCAAACTCTCTCTTAAACTCTGCCATTTCAGCAACAGTTTCCTCACCAAACTTCTCAAAGGTGTACTCAGGATCATTCGCCACGAACCCGATCCTGTAGAAGTGGAAACCATTGGCAAAAGCGTTGTTAGGTCCCAATGTGTTTGTAGAAGGGGGGGTTGAATACAAACAATACCGAATAATCGAATTTAGTGCGGAATAAAAAATTGAAACAAAATTCAAGTTAAATAAAAATATTATTAAACTTGAAAGGTGTTACAACAATGGTATCGATTACAAGGGATTAATCTCAATAAAAAGATTCAAATGCTAAACGCAATTTGAGATTAAGTTCTAGGGATTTGATCCGCTAGATACTTACACAAGAACAAGAGAATGATTTATAGTTGTTTGGATTTAACTTAGAAACTAGAAATTGTGATCTTGAATTTAGCAGATGAAAATGAAATATTATGCGGCTGCTTTTCTTTCCGTGTTCTTGGTTGGTTGATGGATAAAGATATGACTTCTGCTGCTTCTGTCTTTATAATTCAATCAACAGAATCACTTTAACTGGAATGAAAATCGGTTGAACTAGCAAGACAATCTGCTGAACCAGTAGAACTTTCGGTATGACAATCAGTTTAAGCTAGTATGACTTTCGGCAAGACTATCTGTTGAACTAGCAAGACTATCAACCTGAACTAGCAAGACTATCTACTTCCAGTAGAACTTTCGGTGAGACAATTGAAATGACTTGGCATGACAATCGGTATGACAATCCAGATTGGCATGCTAGTTCAATTTCAATTGTCTTGCTGAATTAAAACTGACTTTAATCCAATTAAAATTCTGAAAATTCTTAATATTAATTCAGAATTAATTAATCAATTAATTCAATTAATCAATAAATTAATCTTTACAGATATAATTTATTTTCTTAATTAAATTATATGACTTAATTAATTAATAGATAATTAATACTAATCTTGAGTAGCGACCACTCTTCTGAAAATCTTCTGAAAATCACTAAGAATTATGAATCAATTCCACCACTTTAATGTTGACACTCGATGTACTGTCTGGTTCATGAGTGACTAACTTCCGTGACGTTTCTTCATGTCTTGACTTTGATACTTGATTTTCTTCAGATTAAATCCCTGTAATTATCTAATACCCTGACGAGATCCCTGTCACTTGATTAAATCCACAATCATGATTTATATCACTGAGGCTTGAATAATTTCTTGAACTTCTTTCAGTGAATTAATTCCTCAACTCTGTAGATGAACCTTGTTTCTAAATCCTTTGACATATGTTACTTTGTGAGATATCTTTGATGGTAGATCCACTATTTACTTGTTACATTCTTATTTGAGTTGAGTTAAATCCTCGAATATACAAATAGGCTATGACATATGCCTTACAATCTCCCCCTATTTGTTTGTTAGACAATAACAACAAATACCTAGAGGATAACTGTTAGGTCCCAATGTGTTTGTAGAAGGGGGGGTTGAATACAAACAGTACCGAATAATCGAATAAATGCGGAATAAAAAAAATGTGAAACAAAATTCAAGTTAAATAATAATATTATTAAACTTGAAAGGTGTTACAACAACTGTATCGATTACAAGGAATTAATCTCAAATTAATTATCACAAATTTAGAATAAATTCGACATGAACTTTTTCGATTTTTGCAATAATTAGAATCAAATGCTAAACGCGATTTGAGATTAAGTTCTAGGGATTTTGATCCGCTAGATTGTTACACAAGAACAAGATAAAGATTTCTAGTGGTTTGGATTTAACTTTACAAACTAGAAATTTGATCTTGAAATTAGCAGAGAAGATGAAATATTTGTTCTGCTTCTTTTTCTATTTTTTTTATTCTCGAGTTCTGTTGTGTTGGATGATAGAATGACTTCTGCTGCTTGTCTTCTTTTTAAATTAATCAACATACTTGAATGAACTGAAGTGACAATCGGTGAGACAATCCAATTGTACTAGCAAGACAATCTGTTGAACTGGAGAGACTTTCGCTATGACTATTATTTGTACTAGCATGACTTTCGGTATGACTATTGATTGTCATACCGATTGTCATATTAGTACAAAAGATTGTCTTGCTGAATTTAAATGAATTTTAATTCAATTTAAATTCTGAAAAACCTTAATATTAATTTTAAATTAATTAATCAATTAATTCAATTAATAAATAAATTAATCTTTGCGTATATAATTTATTTTCTTAATTAAATTATATGACTTAATTAATTAATAGAGAATTAATACTAACCTTGAGCAACAATCATTCTTCTGAATATCTTCTGAAAATCACTGAGAATTATGAATCAATTACACCACTTCAATGTTGACACTCAATGTACTGTCTAGTTCATGAGTGACTAACTTCCGTGACGTTTCTTCATGTCTTGACTTTGATTTCAGATTAAATCCCTGTAATTAATTGATACCCTAACGAGATCTCTGTCACTTGATTAAATCCACAATCTTGATTTATATCACTGAGGCTTGAACAATTTCTTGAACTTCTTCCAGTGAATTAGTTCCTCAAGTCTGTAGATGAACCTTGTTTCTGAATCCTTTGACAAATGTTACTTTATGAGATCTCTTTGACAGTAGATCCACTATTTACTTGTTACATTCTTATTTGAGTTGAGTTAAATCCTCGAATAAACAAATAGGTTTTGACATATGCCTTACAATCTCCCCCTATTTGTTTGTTAAACAATAACACACAAATACCTAGAGGATAACTCAACTAACAAATAAAAAAAAGATATAAACAGAAATGAAAAGTAAATAGCAGAAAAGTTCTGGATAACATTTAACATTTTCCAGAGTCCAAATAGATGTTCCTCTAGACTGAACATATTTTCAAGTAGTTTCATCTTCTTTTGTACAGCCACATTTCCTGTTGAGAAGCGCATATCTCTCTTGCTTCTCCCCCTATGAGAATCAACTGATTAAAGAAGATCACCTTCGTTTACCACATCTCCCGTATAATAGGATCCGCAGATAAAAACCAATGGTACCTCCCTTTTGAAAACAACTTCTTTCCTTACTAGAAAATCACCTTGTGTTTACCACCTCTCCCGTACAATAGGATCTGTAGTTACAAACAACAATGGTGTTGTGTAGTGTACATGTTTGATCTTTTTCTTCCTCCCTTCTATTTCTCCCCCTTAGTTGAGGAATCCTCCAAACTATTACTTAAGCTTTTATTTCCCCCTTAAAAAAGGAATGTATGCCGTCGTCTGAAGGAGTTCTCATATTTCACTTGGTTGGAAAAGAAATACCAAGTGTTTCTCTTTCTTCCTCACTGTGAGTATGTGATTCTGTTTAGTGTACCTCACATGTGTTTCACTCTTCTCTCCACTCATGTTTACACTAATTCTCACAAGTGTATCACTCCACTCATAGCTCCAAAAATCAGCTGTACCTGCAAGGAAAATCACCTTAGCCATCCTTAAGGAGGTCACAGGTGGTGCAATGGGAGTTCACAAATCCCTATCCTTGTTAAACTCGTCAGATGAATCTAAGTCATAATTTACAAGTTGCTAGTTTCCCTTTTAGGGTTCCAGATTTGAATTCTGGGAAGGTAAACAATGATCCAAAGAATTTAGCATAAAGATCAAGGTTCCCTTCTAATGTCTGTGAAGACATTTCCTTGTGACTCATCAGGTAATATCTGAATCATTGTCAACAAGTTGCCGATCTGCACCTATGTCAGATCCACTATCCGCAGATGCATCCAGGGAATTTAAGCCTGGGGAGGTAGACACTGACAACTGACATATGGCTTTTGGATCAGTATCCTCTCCTAACACCTGTAAAGGTAATTGGTCCATTAACGAACCTTGAACAATCGAATCTGACCTTAAAATGGTCGAAACTCTTGTTTCCGTCAACTCATCCTTTGTGTGTGTAACCTCTCCTTGTGCATCAAGAATTGTTTATGTTTGAAGTGGTGACACTACATCGGATGCCTTGGCCGACAGGCAAATTTCAATTGACGCACCCTGTTAAGAGAATGAATCTAGTAACTGTTTTTTTGCCTTTTCAGCCATTACATCTTTTTGAGAAGATGTATGGGGGATAACAGTTGTCTAGGTTTAAATACTACTCATCTATGTAGGAGACAGAGCTACTGGGTTGACTACAGAACCTTCCTTATATGGTGCACTAAGGCACTAACTCCCTCACGCTCATTCATACTACATTTAGTTGTAAGAGAGTATTGGTTGGTTCTGTTTCTGTGTTTGTCTTTACAGTCTGGGATAGATGTTGTGGGTTTTCAACCTCATGACCGTCAATGAAAGAAAGCCATTGGAGACTGAACCTGTATCACAGAACATAGGGCAATATAGAGAGATAAAATGTACTTAAGATCTATAATGAATGAAAATTATACATTTAATCTTTTGAGAGAGATGATGTACAATAGTGATTTCAAAAGATTTTACAAGAAATAAGAAATCACTAATGTAGAAAGAAGTTTGATTTACTCCTAAAACTCACTGCACATATAAAATAATTTGATTGTGCCTAGTGATTAGAGAGTTATAAATATGACGATTGCTTGAGCAGTACACTAGTTCGTACCAACCTGAAGTGAGATTGTGAAGAAGAGATTGCGAAGAAGAGATTGCATAGTCCAATAGATCTGCAACGGCAAAGTCCATGAACTGAGGTGCATTGACTTCCTCTTTTGACTCACCAACCAGGAGTACACTTGTACACATCTTACTAGAGTCCAATTCCAAGTATAATGTGCATCAGGTGCCTGATATGTCGTAATATTCTCAAGTCTCGTCACTGGTGCTATATGTTAGATACTGCTTCCTGATAAAAACCTAGCACAATATACAAATTTACAATGATAACATTCCCAGCTTACAAACAGCCATATCCCTCAGATAAACCTTTGCTGTTATCTCCAAAGGTACCCAGGGGGCCAGCTTTCTCAACCACATTTGATAGCCGGGCTCTATCTCTGGTCATATGTATTGATGATCCACTGTCAAGGATCCACACTACCGGTTACACCTGTTTAATGCCCTGCACTACAAATGGATTAGACCTTCTTCGAAACCCAAACTTGGTTGGGCCCGACATACTTGTAGAATTGTCCTTTGTCAGGAAAAATAACATTTTTAATTTTAATGGTCTCAACATCCTCAATGACTGAACATTTGACCTTGTAAACAGCCTTAACAAATTTCTCTTTAGGCTTAGGCACAAATGTCTCCTTTCTAGTCTTAGAAGGACTAGCAGTCTTAGACCTATCATGCTTCTTATTATTCACATGCTGACGAGGAGTAGTCTTATCACTAGATATATGCTTACCATTAAAATAAGCATACATCAAATTAAAAGCACAAGATATACAATTAGCAACACCACATGCTTTATTAGAATGATTAACAGCAGGCAATTTATGCATGGTAGACATGTCATTTTTGTTATCCAACTCATGTGTGTCTGAGTTAGTCTCAGTTGCTTTCACAACTTTGACTGGAACTTTCGACACACTTGACTTGGAAACAACCTTCTCATTAGCATGATCTTCAGCACATATTTCTTCTTGAATAACAGAAGAGGTCGCATCAAATGGTTCAGCAATTGATGCTTTATAGAGGGGTTCATCAACACCCTTAAGCACATGTGGTACTTCCCTCCCTTTAGCACATACATGAGGAGGGGAGTTTATGCCTAATTCTCCAATAGTAACATTATAATCATAACCTATTCCAGATGTTTGATTAACAGCTTGCTTACTGTAGAACTCTTTAGCCTTCGAACAAGAATTGAATAGGCTCAAACCTTAGTCTCAAGACCGGTGATCTTGTCTTTGAGAATAGTTTCGAGTTTTCTATAACAGTCAACTCTATTCTCTAGAAAAAATACTTGTTCTTTTAACTTGTCTTGATTAATGTGCACAAGTCTTAATTCATTGACCTCTTTCTCAAGGTCTTTGATCTGTAAACTTAACAGTTCATTATCACGATGAGCACAATCTAAGTTACCTCCTAGATGATAAACTAATTCAACATCAGTATATTTTACCTCTTTTCTTGACGATGAAGCTTTTCCATCAATAGCCATAAGAGCAAGATTCTCATCTTCTTCATCTTCACTATCAGTATCATCCCAGCTTCTTCCCTTTGCCAGGTAAGCCCGTTCAGAGTTACTCTTCTGATTTGAATCATAAGAGTTCTTCCTTACTTGCTTTGGCTTCCTGCATTCTGTGGCAAAGTGTCCCAACTTATTGCAGTTATAGCATCTAATGGTGCTCCGATCAACCATCCATGTTTTGTATCCACCACTACTGGTGTTAGAGGATGAAGATCCACCTGTCTGGAATCTGTTGTAGTTGGACTTGTACTTGAACTTGGGATTTCTCTTGAATCTGATATTGGAGAATCTCTTGACAATTTGGGCCATTGACTCATCTTCCAATTGCTCCAGCTCTTCCAAGGAATAAAAATCATCACTGGATTGATTTGTAGTAGGAGGATCATATTCTGCTACTATAACATTTTCCTCAGCCTTGGAAAACTGTACCATTCTCTCCGACTGTTGAGATTGTTGTTGTTGTTGACCTTCAGCTAGAAGAGCAGTAGATGTGCTGACCATTCTATCTTTCCCGTAGACTTCCTTTTGCTGAATCTGCTCCAACTCATAGGTTTTCAACACACCATAGAGTCTATCCAAAGAAATCTCAGTCAGATCTCTAGCTTCTCTAATGGCAGTGATTCTATGTTCAAGATGAGTTGGCAGTGTTAAAAGAAACTTTTTGTTGACCTCCCTGATTGAATAATATTTCCCATTTATGTTTATGTTGTTGATCAACACATTGTACCTCTCAAACACTTCAGTAATTCCTTCTCCTGGATGTGATTTAAAATGTTCATACTCAGAGGTTAGGATCTCCAACTTGTTCCCCCTAACTTCCTCTGTACCTTCATTAATCACCTCAATAGTTTCCCATATTAGTACAAAATATTGTCTTGCTGAATTTAAATGAATTTTAATTCAATTTAAATTCTGACTTAATATTAATTCTGAATTAATTAATCAATTAATTCAATTAATAAATAAATTAATCTTTGCAGATATAATTTATTTTCTTAATTAAATTATATGACTTAATTAATTAATAGAGAATTAATACTAACCTTGAGCAGCAACCATTCTTGTGATTATCTTCTGAAAATCACTGAGAATTATGAATCAATTCCACCACTTCAATGTTGACACTGAATGTACTGTCTGGTTCATGAGTGACTAAATTCCGTGTCGTTTCTTCATGTCTTGACTTTGATTTCAGATTAAATCCATGTAATTAATTGATACCCTGACGAGATCTCTGTCACTTGATTAAATCCACAATCTTGATTTATATCACTGAGGCTTGAACAATTTCTTGAACTTCTTCCAGTGAATTAGTTCCTCAAGTCTGTAGATGAACCTTGTTTCTGAATCCTTTGATAAATGTTACTTTATGAGATCTCTTTGACGGTAGATCCACTATTTACTTGTTATATTCTTATTTGAGTTGAGTTAAATCCTCGAATAAACAAATAGGCTATGACATATGCCTTACAATAACTCAACTAACAAATAAGAAAAAGATATAAACAGAAATGCAAAGTAAATAACAGAAAAGTTCTGGATAACATTTAACATTTTCCAGATTCCAAATAGATGTTCCTCTAGACTGAAAATATCTTCAAGTAGTTTCATCTTCTTTTGTACAACCACATTTCCTGTTGAGAAGCGCATATCTCTCTTGCTTCTCCCCCTATGAGAATCAACTGATTAAAGAAGATCACCTTCGTTTACCACATCTCCCGTACAATAGGATCCGCAGATAAAAACCAATGGTACTCCCCTTTTGAAAAACAACTTCTTCCTTTATGAAGAAAATCACCTTGTGTTTACCACCTCTCCTGTACAATAGGATCCGTAGTTACAAACAACAATGGTGTGGTATAGTGTACATATGTAGGATCTTTTTCTTCCTCCCTGCTATTTCTCCCCCTTAGTTGAGGAATCCTCCAAACTATTACTTAAGCTTTTATCTCCCCCTTAGAGAAGGAATGTATGCCGTTGTCTGAAGGAGTTCTCATATTTCACTTGGTTGGAAAAGAAATAACAAGTAGTTTCATCTTTCTTCCTCACTGTGAGTGTGTGATTCTGTTTAGTGTACCTCACATGTGTTTCACTCTTCTCTCCACCCGTGTTTACACTCATTCTCACAAGTGTATCACTCTTCTCATAGCTCCAAAAATCAGCTGTACCTGCAAGGAAAATCACCTTAGCCGTCCTTAAGAAGGTCACAGGTGGTGCAATGGGAGTTCGCAAATCCCCATCCTTGTTAAACTCGTCAGATGAATCTGAGTCATAATCTACAAGTTGCTAGTTTCCCTTTTAGGGTTCTAGTTTTGAATTCTGGGAAGGTAAACAATGATCCAAAGAATTTAGCATAAGGATCAAAGTTCCCTTCTAATGTCTGTGAAGACATTTCCTTGTGACTCATCAGGTAATATCTGAATCATTGTCAACAAGTTACCGATCTGCACCTATGTCAGATCCACTATCCGCAGATGCATCCAGGGAATTTAAGCCTGGGGAGGTAGACACTGACAACTGACATATGGCTTTTGGATCAGTATCCTCTCCTAACACCTGTAAAGGCAATTGGTCCATTAACGAACCTTGAACAATCGAATCTGACCTTAAAATGGTCGAAACTCTTGTTTCCGTCAACTCATCCTTTGTGTGTGTAACCTCTCCTTGTGCATCAAGAATTGTTTATGTTTGAAGTGGTGACACTACATCGGATGCCTTGGCCGACAGGCAAATTTCAATAGACGCACCCTGTTAAGAGAATGAATCTAGTAACTGTTTTTGTGCCTTTTCAGCCATTACATCTTTTTGAGAAGATGTATGGGGGATAGCAGTTGTCTAGGTTTAAATACTACTCATCTATGTAGGAGACAGAGCTACTGGGTTGACTACAGAACCTTCCTTATATGGTGCACTAAGGCACTATCTCCCTCACGCTCATTCATACTACATTTAGTTGTAAGAGAGTATTGGTTGGTTCTATTTCTGTGTTTGTCTTTACAGTCTGGGTAGATGTTGTGGGTTTTCAACCTCATGACCGTCAATGAAAGAAAGCCATTGGAGACTGAACCTGTATCACAGAACATAGGGCAATATAGAGAGATAAAATGTACTTAAGATCTATAATGAATGAAAATTATACATTTAATCTTTTGAGAGAGATGATGTACAATAGTGATTTCAAAAGATTTTACATGAAATAAGAAATCACTAATGTAGAAAGAAGTTTGATTTACTCCTAAAACTCACTGCACATATAAAATAATATGATTGTGCCTAGTGATTAGAGAGTTATAAATATGATGATTGCTTGAGCAGTACACTAGTTCATACCAACCTGAAGTGAGATTGTGAAGAAGAGATTGCATAGTCCAATAGATCTGCAACGGCAAAGTCCATGAACTGAGGTGCATTGACTTCCTCGTTTGACTCACCAACCAGGAGTACACTTGTACATATCTTACTAGAGTCCAATTCCAAGTATAATGTGCATTAGGTGCCTGATATGTCGTAATATTCTCAAGTCTCGTCACTGGTGCTTTATGTTAGATACTGCTTCCTGATAAAAACCTAGCACAATATACAAATTTACAATGATAACATTCCCAGCTTACAAACAGCCATATCCCTCAGATAAACCTTTGCTGTTATCTCCAAAGGTAACCAGGGGGCCAGCTTTCTCAACCACATTTGATAGCAGGGCTCTATCTCTGGTCATATGTATTGATGATCCACTGTCAAGGATCCACACTACCGGTTACACCTGTTTAATGCCCTGCACTACAAATGGATTAGACCTTCTTCGAAACCTAAACTTGGTTGGGCCCGACATACTTGTAGAATTGTCCTTTGTCAGGCAAAATAAAATTTTTAATTTTAATGGTCTCAACATCCTCAATGACTGAACATTTGACCTTGTAAACAGCCTTAACAAATTTCTCTTTAGGCTTAGGCACAAATGTCTCCTTTCTAGTCTTAGAAGGACTAGCAGTCTTAGACCTATCATGCTTCTTATTATTCACATGCTGACGAGGAGTAGTCTTATCACTAGAAATATGCTTACCATTAAAATAAGCATACATCAAATTAAAAGCACAAGACATACAATTAGCAACACCAAATGCTTTATGAGAGTGATTAACATCAGGCAATTTATGCATGGTAGACATGTCATTTTTGTTATCCAACTCATGTGTGTCTGAGTTAGTCTCAGTTGCTTTCACAACTTTGACTGGAACTTTCGACACACTTGACTTGGAAACAACCTTCTCATTAGCATGATCTTCAGCACATATTTCTTCTTGAATAACAGAAGAGGTCGCATCAAATGGTTCAGCAATTGATGCTTTATAGAGGGGTTCATCAACACCCTTAAGCACATGTGGTACTTCCCTCCCTTTAGCACAGACATGAGGAGGGGAGTTTATGCCTAATTCTCCAATAGTAACATTATAATCATAACCTATTCCAGATGTTTGATTAACAGCTTGCTTACTGTAGAACTCTTTAGCCTTCGAACAAGAATTGAATAGGCTCAAACCTTAGTCTCAAGACCGGTGATCTTGTCTTTGAGAATAGTTTCGAGTTTTCTATAACAGTCAACTCTATTCTCTAGAAAAAATACTTGTTCTTTTAACTTGTCTTGATTAATGTGCACAAGTCTTAATTCATTGACCTCTTTCTCAAGGTCTTTGATCTGTAAACTTAACAGTTCATTATCACGATGAGCACAATCTAAGTTACCTCCTAGATGATAAACTAATTCAACATCAGTATATTTTACCTCTTTTCTTAACGATGAAGCTTTTCCATCAATAGCCATAAGAGCAAGATTCTCATCTTCTTCATCTTCACTATCAGTATCATCCCAGCTTCTTCCCTTTGCCAGGTAAGCCCGTTCAGAGTTACTCTTCTGATTTGAATCATAAGAGTTCTTCCTTACTTGCTTTGGCTTCCTGCATTCTGTGGCAAAGTGTCCCAACTTATTGCAGTTATAGCATCTAATGGTGCTCCGATCAACCATCCATGTTTTGTATCCACCACTACTGGTGTTAGAGGATGAAGATCCACCTGTCTGGAATCTGTTGTAGTTGGACTTGTACTTGAACTTGGGATTTCTCTTGAATCTGATATTGGAGAATCTCTTGACAATTTGGGCCATTGACTCATCTTCCAATTGCTCCAGCTCTTCCAAGGAATAAAAATCATCACTGGATTGATTTGTAGTAGGAGGATCATATTCTGCTACTATCACATTTTCCTCAGCCTTGGAAAACTGTACCATTCTCTCCGACTGTTGAGATTGTTGTTGTTGTTGACCTTCAGCTACAAGAGCAGTAGATGTGCTGACCATTCTATCTTTCCCGTAGACTTCCTTTTGCTGAATCTGCTCCAACTCATAGGTTTTCAACACACCATAGAGTCTATCCAAAGAAATCTCAGTCAGATCTCTAGCTTCTCTAATGGCAGTGATTCTATGTTCAAGATGAGTTGGCAGTGTTAAAAGAAACTTTTTGTTGACCTCCCTGATTGAATAATATTTCCCATTTATGTTTAGGTTGTTGATCAACACATTGTACCTCTCAAACACTTCAGTAATTCCTTCTCCTGGATTTGATTTAAAATGTTCATACTCAGAGGTTAGGATCTCCAACTTGTTCTCCCTAACTTCCTCTGTACCTTCATTAATCATCTCAATAGTTTCCCAGATGTGTTTGGAATTTTTACAGTTCATCACATGTCTGTTCATTAAGGGATCGAGGGAATCAACTAAAATTAACTGAAGGCTGGCATCCAAGGAGGCTTCTTCTTTTTCAGCAGGAGAAAAATCCTCAGGCCCTTTTGGATAGGTTCTAGCTTTGGTAATCACAACATCATCTACTATCACCTCTGGTTCAATAACCATTGGAGTTGTTGGACCCTTCTTTAACAAGTTCAGATATTTGGGATTTGCAACTTGTAAAAACAAGAGCATCTTCTTCTTCCACATGATATAATTTTCTTTATCAAATAGTGGAATTTTAACGGTTCCAACTTTTTGTGAAGTCATTATGAATTTTTGAATAAATAAAAATTCAAGGAGTTGAAAAATCACAAAAGTCTAGGATCTTGATTTGTTCGTTAATCCGAAGGCTCCGATAACAATTGTTAGGTCCCAATGTGTTTGTAGAAGGGGAGTTGAATACAAACAGTACCGAATAATCGAATAAATGCGGAATAAAAAAAGTGTGAAATAAAATTCAAGTTAAATAATAATATTATTAAACTTGAAAGGTGTTACAACAACTGTATCAATTACAAGGAATTAATCTCTAATTAATTATCATAAATTTAGAATAAATTCGACATGAACTTTTTCTATTTTTGTAATAATTAGAATCAAATGTTAAACGCGATTTGAGATTAAGTTCTAGGGATTTTGATCCACTAGATTATTACACAAGAACAAGATAAAGATTTCTAGTGGTTTGGATTTAACTTTACAAACTAGAAATTTGATCTTGAAATTAGCAGAGAAGATGAAATATTTGTTCTGCTTCTTTTTCTTTTTTTTTGTTCTCGAGTTCTGTTGTGTTGGATGATAGAATGACTTCTGCTGCTTGTCTTCTTTTTAAATTAATCAACAGACTTGAATGAACTGGAGTGACAATCGGTGAGACAATCCAATTGTACTAGCAAGATAATCTGTTGAACTGAAGAGACTTTCGGTATGACTATTGTTTGTACTAGCATGACTTTCGGTATGACTATTGATTGTCATACCGATTGTCATATTAGTACAAAAGATTGTCTTGCTGAATTTAAATGAATTTTAATTCAATTTAAATTATGAAAAACCTTAATATTAATTCTGAATTAATTAATTAATTAATTCAATTAATAAATAAATTAATCTTTGCAGATATAATTTATTTTCTTAATTAAATTATATGACTTAATTAATTAATAGAGAATTAATACTAACCTTGAGCAGCAACCATTCTTCTAATTATCTTCTGAAAATCACTGAGAATTATGAATCAATTCCACCACTTCAATGTTGACACTCGATGTACTGTCTGGTTCATGAGTGACTAAATTCCGTGTCGTTTCTTCATGTCTTGACTTTGATTTCAGATTAAATCCATGTAATTAATTGATACCCTGACGAGATCTCTGTCACTTGATTAAATCCACAATCTTGATTTATATCACCGAGGCTTGAACAATTTCTTAAACTTCTTTCAGTGAATTAGTTCCTCAAGTCTGTAGATGAACCTTGTTTCTGAATCCTTTGACAGATGTTACTTTATGAGATCTCTTTGATGGTAGATCCACTATTTACTTGTTACATTCTTATTTGAGTTGAGTTAAATCCTCGAATAAACAAATAGGCTATGACATATGCCTTACAATAACTCAACTAACAAATAAGAAAAAGATATAAACAGAAATGCAAAGTAAATAGCAGAAAAGTTCTGGATAACATTTAACATTTTCCAGATTCCAAATAGATGTTCCTCTAGACTGAAAATATCTTCAAGTAGTTTCATCTTCTTTTGTACAACCACATTTCCTGTTGAGAAGCGCATATCTCTCTTGCTTCTCCCCCTATGAGAATCAACTGATTAAAGAAGATCACCTTCGTTTACCACATCTCCCGTACAATAGGATCCACAGATAAAAACCAATGGTACTCCCCTTTTGGAAAACAACTTCTTCCTTTATGAAGAAAATCACCTTGTGTATACCACCTCTCCTGTACAATAGGATCCGTAGTTACAAACAACAATGGTGTGGTATAGTGTACATATGTAGGATCTTTTTCTTCCTCCCTGCTATTTCTCCCCCTTAGTTGAGGAATCCTCCAAACTATTACTTAAGCTTTTATCTCCCCCTTAGAGAAGGAATGTATGCCGTTGTCTGAAGGAGTTCTCATATTTCACTTGGTTGGAAAAGAAATAACAAGTAGTTTCATCTTTCTTCCTCACTGTGAGTGTGTGATTCTGTTTAGTGTACCTCACATGTGTTTCACTCTTCTCTCCACCCGTGTTTACACTCATTCTCACAAGTGTATCACTCCTCTCATAGCTCCAAAAATCAGCTGTACCTGCAAGGAAAATCACCTTAGCCGTCCTTAAGAAGGTCACAGGTGGTGCAATGGGAGTTCGCAAATCCCCATCCTTGCTAAACTCGTCAGATGAATATGAGTCATAATCTACAAGTTGCTAGTTTCCCTTTTAGGGTTCTAGATTTGAATTCTGGGAAGGTAAACAATGATCCAAAGAATTTAGCATAAGGATCAAAGTTCCCTTCTAATGTCTGTGAAGACATTTCCTTGTGACTCATCAGGTAATATCTGAATCATTGTCAACAAGTTGCCGATTTGCACCTATGTCAGATCCACTATCCGTAGATGCATCCATGGGATTTAAGCTTGGGGAGGTAGACACTGACCACTGACATATGGCTTTTGGATCAGTATCCTCTCCTAACACCTGTAAAGGCAATTGGTCCATTAACGAACCTTGAACAATCGAATCTGACCTTAAAATGGTCGAAACTCTTGTTTCTGTCAACTCATCCTTTGTGTGTGTAACATTTCCTTGTGCATCAAGAATTGTTTATATTTGAGGTGGTGACACTACATCGGATACCCTGGCCGACAGGCAAATTTCAATAGACACACCCTTTTGAGAGAATGAATCTAGTAACTGTTTTTGAGCCTTTTCAGCCATTACATCTTTTTGTGAAGATGTATGGGGGCTAGCAGTTGTCTTGGTTTAAATACTACTCATCTATGTAGGAGACATAGCTGTTGGGTTGACTTCAGAACCTTCCTTATGTGGTGCACTAAGGCACTATCTCCCTCACGCTCACTCATACTTCATTTTAGTGGTAAGAGAGTGTTGGTTGGTTCTGTTTTTGTGTTTGTCTTTACAGTCTGGGATAGATGTTGTGGGTTTTCAACCTCATGACTGTCAATGAAAGAAAGCCATTGGAGACTGAACCTGTATCACAAAACATATGGCAATATAGAGATAAAATGTACTTAAGATCTTTAAGGAATGAAAATTATACATTTAATCTTTTGAGAAAAATGATGTACACTAGTGATTTCAAAAGAATTTAATGAAATAAGAAATCACTAATGTAGAAAGAAGTTTGATTTTCTCCTAAAACTCACTGCACATATAAAACAATATGTTTGTGCCTAGTAATAAGAGAGTTATTAGTATGACGACTCTACTAGTTCATATTAAACTGTAACTTCAGTTAGAGTGATATACCATGTTCTTGACGATTGCTTGAGTAGTACACTAGTTCATACCAACCTGAAGTGAGATTGTGAAGAATAGATTGCATAGTCCAATAGATCTGCAGCTGCAAAGTCCATGAACTGTGGTGCATTGACTTCCTCTTTTGACTCACCAACCAGGAGTACACTTGTACACATCTTACTAGAGTCCAATTCCAAGTTTAATGGGCATCAGGTGCGTGATATGTCGTAATATTCTCAAGTCTCGTCACTGGTGCTATATGTTAGATACTGCTTCCTGATAATAACCTAGCACAATTGTAATAACCCCAATTTTTGAGAAATTTTGAAACCCTTATGAATAGTATTTTTGCTGAACGAGAAAACTTTTCATGCCACGCTATGTAGGGGTTCTGTTATTGATCTTATGGGATATTATTAGTACTCTATGTGGTATATAAGTGTATGTAAAGATCGTCAGAATCCAATTCCGAACACTTTGATTTTTCCCGGAAATCCACAAGATACAGAGAGAATTGAGTATAAGGTAACAGGATAAAAAGGATTTAAATTAAAGGATTATAAGAGAGGATCATAGAAGGAATACAATATATTGAGAAAGGTTAAGGGAACCTAAGTAATAAGATCCCGGGTATGATCCCTCAAACGATAAACGAGAACGAAAGATAAGCGAACCGTAAAACAAATAAGTGACCAAGAGACAAGCTTGTACAAGAAGCCAGGGATTGTGACATCATCAAACCACAAGGTGTGGACAAGTGGGAGCATTATGACATGTGCAAGGTGACACAAGCATGACATGGGAAGGAAGGAGGTGTGGTGGCTTTTTAACCACACAAATTCAAGGGCAACAAGGTAATTAACTAAATCAAACAAAAAAACAAGCCAACCAAGCCAAGCAAAATCATTTTCATCAAAATCAAAAAGAAACCAAGGCATGGTTCATCATGCTCTCGGCTTTTTACTATTGCAAATGGGCAAGAATTCAAAAACTCAAGATCCAAGCCTCCTAAATTGGTGAGTTAATTCCCTAATCATCTTCATGCTTAGTTAGGGCTATATCATGAGTTTAAGCCATCAATTCCTTCTCAATCTTCTTCATTTAATCAAAGAAGAAGACTATGAATAGTGTTTTCAAGTTTTTAACTTGAAGTTTTTCTTGTTTTCTTGAAGATCCAAGCATTCTTAAGACTTCTCAAAGCTTCTTAAGGCTTCCTAGCTCCTCCCACCACTTCAAGGAAGGTATACCATCTCCAAACCCTAGGTTCCTATATATTATAAGATGATTTTGATTAGTAGGATGATATTGTAGCTTGTTGTGATTAGAGTTTGGGATTTGAAATGGTAGTGAAATGGAAGGGTAAATGTTGTGGTTTTGATTAAAAGAACTTAAGTATGATTAAAGTTAAGTTTAGGCATAAGTATGAATGATTAAATTGAATTGGTTGGGGTTGTTATGATGTGATAAGGATGGATGTTGGTTGTATGTTGGATTTGAGGTTGATTTGGAATGGTTTTGAATGGTTTAAAATATTGGAAATCGCGTAAACATAGCCGTCGTAACGTCCGATTTTCTTTGGACTGTTTTTGTGCATAGCATTAGGACCCGAGAACCCCCTGCTAGATTATTACCACTGCTATGTTTAGATAGCTCATGTTACGAGCTTCGTTTTGATATGTAGTTCGTTTGATTCCGATGCACGGTTTAGGAGAAACGACTGTTTCAAGTAACGGCGTTTCGCGAACGAAACTTTTCCCCTCGCCTTACTTTGAAACATAGGTTAAAGACCAATAAGGGTTAATTAATGTATGAAACATTTATGGTAAGTGTGTTAGGCAGTTGGTAAGATACTCGCGAAGGAATCGCTTTAAAACTCGTAAAGGTTAAATTATTAAAAATGGTGGAGCCGAGGGTACCCGAGTGACTTAAGCGAATCAGTGAGCGCAAAACAAGCGTTAGAGTCTAAGTTAGTTAAAGTATAGATTTACAAGTGATTTTGGTTTAATTCCAACTTACTTGTTGTTTATAGGTTACCAGACTCATCCCGAGCCTTTTATCACCCCAAGTCGCTCAGGCAAGTTTTCTACCCGTTAAACTGTTGTTGTGATGAATATGTGTATATGCATGATCTTGCGATAAATGCATATTGGTTATTAGCAAATTCTTGCGTTATATTGTAGCATGTGATATGGTATATATGCATGCCTGTTTCATATTCTTGATTTATATATCTGTTGGTTTAAATGCTTATAATTGCATAATACCTATGCTAGAGGATAGCGGTAACTTGCATATACCCTTAGTATAGGGACCCAAAGGTGAAAATATTTTCTAAAACCGGGAGTCGAGGATCCCGAGTAGATTTTGTATATATGGATATGGATATATATATATATATTTATTTATATATATATATATATGGTTATAGTTTTCCAAACTATTAATCGAATAAGGGTTATTCGATAACTTTATATTAATTATTGAATATTATTTCGAATATTATTCGAGGGCTTATGACTCCTTTATATTATTATTGAATATTACTTGGATATTCAATCGAGGATGTATGACTCCTTTATTTTATGAATATTATATATAATATTCATTCGAGGTATTATGACTCCGCTTATTACTAAAATATATTCTTTATTTTATTAAAGAATAAGGTGTCAATAATCAAACTTATTTTCGATTATTCAAATAAGGATAATACTTTCATATAAGTGTATCTTTGGTTATTTAATTCTCGTTTCAAGTATAAGTTTTAATAATTCTACTTCAATTATTTTTATAAAGATAATTCTTTATGAGAATATTATTTAAATAATAATATTCAGATATTTTTTAATATATCGGGACTGATTTATTTCATTAAATCAGTTTTACTCCAAACACTCTTTAAAGTGTTTTCGAGTCTTCAAAATGATTTTTAAAAGTTAGAGCGGATCCCAAAACTCATTTTTATATTTAAGATCTTCCTTTTAAGGGGATTTAAATACTCGCTCAAAACCTGAGGGATCCGGCTCTATGGTGTATTTTATATTCGCAACAAGGTTGCTGTTTTGATAAATGAATTGATTACTTGCCCAATGTTCGGGAAGTAAGCCCATCTAATTGAGTCGGCATAAGCGACAGGCCGGGGTACGGTCTATCAAAGTGTAAGTGGCTGGGTGGCAGTCCATCAACGCGTAAGAGGCCGGGTGGCGGTCCATCACAAGGTCCTTATGTGGCCAGGGTGATGACCGGTGGGGGATTCATCCATCTACTAGTAGAAAAGGTTACTTATTGGTATCTTTGCCTGATCAGCAAGATATCTGGTTTATGCAAAAATTCTTTTCCTTTCCAAAATTCATTGGATGTTTCAAACTCTGTTCATACTTTACATAACAGAGGTTCCAGGAAATGTTTAAGAGATATATATATATATGTGGATATATATATATCGGGACTAAATAAAGTATCTCGTAACTTTATTTCATTCAATAATATTTCAAAGATTGAATCTATTCAAATCTTGTCTTGTAGTCTCATCTATGTGATGAACTTTTGAAACTGATTATAACTTGAACGGTGGTAGTTCAAGTAGTATTGGGAAAGATATAAGTATATTGGGGTATTTGGTAACCTCATCTTTTAAACTTATATCTAATTAATAATTGTCTTATGAATGACAAAGATTTTCAGAAAAACGTTGAGACAAGGTTAGATATATGAGATCACCTTGCAACGATATTTTTTTATACAGTTATACACTGGGACTTTGTGTATATTATGCATGGAAGAGGACTTCCAATATTTTGAAAAGTATATATGTATATATACTGAATATTTTGCGACTTCATCGCATTAAGATATCAAACTTGGTTCATTTCTTTTGACCAAGACTTTCATGAGTATTATGAGTAGGCTCATATATTATAAATCATTATACATATTATTTTGGTGGGCTTGCTGCTCACCCTTGCTTTATGTCTTCATCACACAACAACAGTTAGGAAAGATGGCCAGACTCCAGCAGACCCAGCGCAAGCGCGTGGGAAGCGTCCCGCGTCTTCCCGTTGATGTTGTAGCTGCTATAGCTGCAGAGGTAGATCTATTGTAGATCAGACAATCTACTTTTGAGAATCAATTATGTATAATTATAACTTGTGGCAGATAATGGCAATTAACTGTAAATTTATCAAGTAATCATTTTGGGTTGTAATAACTTTTAAATTGTGGATTCAAAGACTTGTACTTATTTAAATTTCATCTCTGAGACTATAACGGGTTGTGGTGTGTGTTAGTGTGGGGTCACAACATAAGGTTATTTATTATTAATTAAGTGAAGTGATATTGTGGAAAGAAAGACCGTGACGACCCGGATCCCCGACCCCGGATCTGGGGGTGTTACAGAAATGGTATCAGAGCCAAGCGTTATGAACCTCAGAGATGATGCGATGATATAATAATAAACTCACTAAGATAATAAGAACTCTTGCCAAGTTCATAGTCGGGCTACCTAACGTAGTACTGACAGTTAAAACCCTTATGGGAACCCTTATAAATATCGTGATAGAAGCGTAGTTCGTTATCGTAGATGGTAGCGGGACTCCGAACCCTGAGGTTGAGGAGCAACAGCGCGATGATGTTTATTACTAATTGGAGATCGGATTGTGGATCCGATAGAGTGTCCTAATGCAGGACCGGATGATGTTGATATTGAGAATGTAGCGGTTGAGGATGTTGTCCTAGAAGGGATAGTTGCTGAGGAGGATCCCATGGAGGATCCTGACAAGAATGAATAAAAGGACCACTGATGAATTGATGACCATGGTTAGGTCGACTACCAGAGGTAGGATTGGTCGGTCACTACCGGAGGTTCGTTCAAGTTGTAAAGATAGTAGCCCTTTAACGCGGCTTACTCATAAGACTGAGAAGTTCGAATAGACAGAGAAATACGAGAACAGCTTTTAAGAACTGAAGCAGAGGTTGGTGATGGCCCCTATGCTGGCGTTGCCGGATGGAAAAAGAGATTTTGTGAAGTGTAGTGACGCTTCGCACAAGGGCTTAGGGTGCGTGCTTATTCAGCACGGTAAGGTAATCGCGTACATGTCAAGACAATTAAGGTAATATGAAATTCGATATCCCCGCTCATGAGCTTAGGCTCGTGGCAATAGTTTACCCTAAAGATTGGAGGCACTACTTGTATGGAGAGAAGTGCGAGAATTACCTAAGCCATAAGTGCTCTAGTACATTTTCACGTAGAAAGAGCTCAACATATGCCAGAGGAGGCAGTTAGAGCTAATCAAGAATAATGATTGGGAGATTCTTTATCATGCGGGGAAAGCCAATATGGTGGCTGATGCCCTTAGTAAAAAGGAGAGACTCAAGATGATAATGTCTTTTGGAGAGTTTATAAGAGATTTTGAGAAAATGGAAATAGAAGTGAAGGTAACCGGAGCCGATACCGAAAAGCTGTTTGAGATTGCAATACAGCCCGAATTATTGGAAAAGATCATATTGTGCCAGAAAAAGTTATGAATGAAGGCAGAGAGCCAACAATTAGATAAAAGATTAATATCGAGAAAGATGATAAGGGAATAATGAGGTATTCCTATAGAATTTGGGTTCCGAAAGTTCAAGAGCGTAAGGATGAGAACTTAGATGAGAGCCATAGTTTGAGGAATAAGATTTAGAGCAAACCCTGAACGTGATAGTCAGGGAGGTCGCCATCAAGATAGAAGGAACCCATGACATAATGGAGTGGAAAATGAGGATTTTAAATTAAAAGATGACCCCAATTATGGGGAGTAGGATGAAACATTTCATACTAAGGAAACAGAAAGTCGAGTAAGGAAAGGAGACCCGAGACGGTACTCCTATACGGCAATTCATGGACCTGTCTAAAAAGAACTTAGACTATTATCCCCAACCACCACCCTGAGGAGACAGTGCGGTGAGAAATTCTTTCAGGACCTTTAAGTCGCTAAGCTCTCTGAGTTCTAAGGAACAAGCTGACCCAGTCGAGGCAAGAGCCTGGCTAAAGGAAATAGAGGAATCATTTGAGATTCTAAATGATTGACGAACCACAAAGGACTGTTTTTGTCACTTACCCTCCTAAGAGAGAGGCCACCCGCCGGTGAAAGGCCAAGGAAGGCACGGAGTAAGAGATTATAATAAACTGATTAAAGTTCAGTCAATTGTTTTCAGGAAAGTACTTCCCAAAGTTATGAAGATAGTGTAAAAGCTTTAAAGCCAGAACAAAGGCAGACGAGTATGATGAATTGTGAATCTAAGTTGTAAAAGTTATCAAGATTCGTTCTGAGGACACGAATCCAGAATGACGGGATGTTTGAAATCAATGCTTAAGTTGTGTTGGTTCATGAAATAATGATAAGAGAAAGGAAAATAAAAAGAAACTGAAGTGGAAAGGAATATAAAGGCAATAGAGTTTGAGGAATGATAAGGAAGTTGGGTATGAGGAAACCCTAAAGACTCGTAGCAATAGAAATAGAAAAGTATGTATTCGTCAGGATGAGGGTGATTCACCATGAGTTAAAATTGCTGGGTGAAGGCATAAGAGATACATATATTTTATCCCTAGTAAGTTGGGAGGATTCGAGGAAACCTTGAGATAATTCGAAGGATAAATAATAAGAAGCGGATAACCGTTGTTATCTTTTGGGAGGCCATATTGATTGACCTCATGTTGTATACAGATGTTATTGTGAAATTAGGCATATACTATCGAGGTGGGAATGATTGAATAAGACACCCTTATCAGGGATATATGACTTGATTTATCCATGGAAGGATGCAGGTACCTTTTAAAGGTGGAATTAAGGATAGAACATCGGTAACTTAAAATGAATCCTAGGGGAATGCATAAAGGTTGGCATTTCACCCTTAATAGGGACAGTATAAGTTTTGACAGGATGAATTGGAAAGGATTAAGGTAATAACAACCTTTAAGAATCAGTGGAGAATTTTTTTCAGAAGTATATAGACAATGGTTCTAGTAGTAGTAAATGGTATTTTGATATGCCCTGTATCTAAGGAATACAGGAGGAACGATTCAAGGATAACCCTAGAGGTTTTACAAGGAGAAAGGTAATATTCAAAATTTTCAAGAATAGAAATGTTGATAAAGGAAATATGACATAATTATATTGATGCCAAGTGAGGCACGTGTTAAACCACGAGAAGGTATGGATCGAACCAGTAATGGTCAAAATTGTTCAGGGCAATTAGGACTTAAGATAGAAGATGCTCTAAGTATAATTGAGAGTTAGTCATGACAGTGATTAACCTCTAAAGACTGAGGCAATAACTTATGGAAAAATGGTGATTTTTTTTTACTCATCAGATTTTAAGGAAAACATCTTCACATAAGCTGTGATTGAAATGAGGTAGAAAATTATTTGGAGGTGGTTAAAATGACATTGACTATAAGGAAATTGTACTATCAGGAAAGGCCAAAGAGGTGGCCGACACTTTAAAGGTAAAAGGATAATTGTAGGCGCTTGTGCCAAAGGAATACAGTGATGATGGTTAAAGCTGTGATGGTTGTATTTTGGGTTGGAAGATTGTCATTCCTTCTGATGACCGTGCAATACCCAACCGTAATAGTAGTTAGTAAAGGTTTAATTCGTGTAATCGCCATGAGCGGGCTATCTATCTCAGAAGATACTATCTTGAGATAAGCCATGACTATATTTCAAAAAGGACTAAACAAACCTTTGAGTTAAGTCTTCTATTGAAGGCATATGATTAAGAATGGTATTAACCTACTATCGGTGCTTTGTTTGAAACTCTTCTGCAATTTTATATGCTTCATGTCATGTATGTATGTCAGGATCAGGAGTGTACTCCATGAATCATGAATGGTGATTATGTTACCTCCTTAGAAGGATTTGATACGACATGTATGGACTCCGTATGGTTAGCTATTAAGACTTCATGGAAAATGAATGACGACAGTAGGTCAGTGGTGGACCATAGTAAGGCAGCAATGATTCTGCGAGTATTGAGCTGATTACAACCGTGAGAGTTGTATTGGAATGGGTGTTGAGATTGAGTACCACTAATCGGGTCATGGTAGTGTATAAGTTATCATTGATAGACTAATTAAGTAGAGTATCTACCTAGTGAATAATTATTCTTTCTTATCAATAGAGAGTCGTATTATTATACGAGGAAGGTTGCGGTGCAAGCATAGAATTCTAGTAACGATGATGTATAGAATGAGATCCCAGATTCGATTTTCGATGTCGAGGGAGTTTCAAAGGTGATTATGTATAAGCTCGAGGAAGAGTGTGGGTCCATAGAATGATGGACGGGATAGCGAAAATATTTAGGCATGGGAAATACGAGGCTATAATGCTTGATGCTGATATAAATACGTATATGTTTTGGTCTCCTATGACAAACCTCTATAGTTCAGAGGTAGGTTCCAAGCCAGATATTTTGTGGCAGTATATTTTTTTTCATATATACAATTCTCTTCAGTTCGTTCTTTTCTCTTCTTTTCATTTCATGTAAGCTGAGAAGAACAACCCTTCCAGAAGGGGAGGTATTGCCGAATGACTATTTATCTGTGTGATAGAAGCCGAGTAGGATACCAGCTATTGTTTAATTGCTTGTCAAGTACTAAAGGCTGGCCACCTTCTGTACTAACTATACGATATAACAAGTGTTCATGATCATAGTGATCTCTCAACAAATTCCTTTACTTCTATTTGATTGATCAAATTTTGGAAAATAGAAACAACTGAAAAAGGAGTAATAAAGTGGTGGTAGTATGCGGAATGGGAACACATTCGTGATACTAAGGTTGACGTGGTTATTAAAAGGTTATAGAACGCTAACGAGCAAAAGTATAACCAGTATAATATTAGGAACGGAAGGTAGTAGCGATTACGAACTGGAAAAGAATGGGTATTGAGAAGCAGAAGCTCTAATGCTAAAAGCAATAATGAGAGTCTGTGCAATAGACTTGAAAGAATTTGGAATGATCACTTAATTCGGATTGAGTTATCTTACGACAATAGATCATATGTCATTATCGAGATGTCGCCTTATGAGATCCTTGAGGGAAGACAATGTCAATCTCCCTTATGTTAGGATGAAGTTGTAGAGCGCAAGATGCTCGGACCCGCAGTAGTCCAAAGGACCAAGGATATGATAGATCTAATCAGAGGACGGCTGGTAGTAGCCCAAGATGGACATGATAAGTATGTTGATTTGACACGAAAGGATAAAGAGTATGAAATAGGGGACCTAGTAATGTTATAGGTATCCCTTGGAAAGGATTGATGAGGTTCGGAAAGAAAGGAAAGCTAAGTCTACAATTTGTTGAACCCTTGGATATATTAAGACGTTTGGGAAGTTAGCATATGAGCTAGCCCTAACCCCGAACATGTAGCAGGTCGTAACGTGTTTCACGTATCAATGTTAAGTAAGTGTAATTCAGATGCCAGATAAATAGAGGCATATGAGCGCATAGATATGCAACCCGACGTAACCTATATGGAGCAACCAGGAAGGGTTATAGAGTGAAAAGGAACAAGTGCTTAGGAGAAGGATTATCAAACTAGGCAGAGTTTGGTGGTAGAACCACAATGTGGGAAAATTGACTCGAGAGTTAGAAAGTGTAATGCTAAGAAAGTATCCCCATTTATTTTCTATCTGATTCCGGGACGGAATCCTTTTATGGAGGGGAGACTGTAATAACCCCAATTTTTGAGAAATTTTGAAACCCTTATGAATAGTGTTTTTGCTGAACGAGAAAACTTTTCATGCCACGCTATGTAGGGGTTCTGTTATTGATCTTATGGGATATTATTAGTACTCTATGTGGTATATAAGTGTATGTAAAGATCGTCAGAATCCAATCCCGAACACTTTGATTTTTCCCGGAAATCCACAAGATACGGAGAGAATTGAGTATAAGGTAACAGGATAAAAAGGATTTAAATTAAAGGATTATAAGAGAGGATCATAGAAGGAATACAATATATTGAGAAAGGTTAAGGGAACCTAAGTAATAAGATCCCGGGTATGATCCCTCAAACGATAAACGAGAACGAAAGATAAGCGAACCGTAAAACAAATAAGTGACCAAGAGACAAGCTTGTACAAGAAGCCAGGGATTGTGACATCATCAAACCACAAGGTGTGGACAAGTGGGAGCATTATGACATGTGCAAGGTGACACAAGCATGACATGGGAAGGAAGGAGGTGTAGTGGCTTTTTAACCACACAAATTCAAGGGCAACAAGGTAATTAACTAAATCAAACACAAAAACAAGCCAACCAAGCCAAGCAAAATCATTTTCATCAAAATCAAAAAGAAACCAAGGCATGGTTCATCATGCTCTCGGCTTTTTACTATTGCAAATGGGCAAGAATTCAAAAACTCAAGATCCAAGCCTCCTAAATTGGTGAGTTAATTCCCTAATCATCTTCATGCTTAGTTAGGGCTATATCATGAGTTTAAGCCATCAATTCCTTCTCAATCTTCTTCATTTAATCAAAGAAGAAGACTATGAATAGTGTTTTCAAGTTTTTAACTTGAAGTTTTTCTTGTTTTCTTGAAGATCCAAGCATTCTTAAGACTTCTCAAAGCTTCTTAAGGCTTCCTAGCTCCTCCCACCACTTCAAGGAAGGTATACCATCTCCAAACCCTAGGTTCCTATATATTATAAGATGATTTTGATTAGTAGGATGATATTGTAGCTTGTTGTGATTAGAGTTTGGGATTTGAAATGGTAGTGAAATGGAAGGGTAAATGTTGTGGTTTTGATTAAAAGAACTTAAGTATGATTAAAGTTAAGTTTAGGCATAAGTATGAATGATTAAATTGAATTGGTTGGGGTTGTTATGATGTGATAAGGATGGATGTTGGTTGTATGTTGGATTTGAGGTTGATTTGGAATGGTTTTGAATGGTTTAAAATATTGGAAATCGCGTAAACATAGCCGTCGTAACGTCCGATTTTCTTTGGACTGTTTTTGTGCATAGCATTAGGACCCGAGAACCCCCTGCTAGATTATGACCACTGCCATGTTTAGATAGCTCATGTTACGAGCTTCGTTTTGATATGTAGTTCGTTCGATTCCGATGCACGGTTTAGGAGAAACGACCGTTTCAAGTAACGGCGTTTCGCGAACGAAACTTTTCCCCTCGCCTTACTTTGAAACATAGGTTAAAGACCAATAAGGGTTAATTAATGTATGAAACATTTATGGTAAGTGTGTTAGGCAGTTGGTAAGACACTCGCGAAGGAATCGCTTTAAAACTCATAAAGGTTAAATTATTAAAAATGGTGGAGCCGAGGGTACCCGAGTGACTTAAGCGAATCAGTGAGCGCAAAACAAGCGTTAGAGTCTAAGTTAGTTAAAGTATAGATTTACAAGTGATTTTGGTTTAATTCCAACTTACTTGTTGTTTATAGGTTACCAGACTCGTCCCGAGCCTTTTATCACCCCAAGTCGCTCAGGCAAGTTTTCTACCCGTTATACTGTTGTTGTGATGAATATGTGTATATGCATGATCTTGCGATAAATGCATATTGGTTATTAGCAAATTCTTGCGTTATATTGTAGCATGTGATATGGTATATATGCATGCCTGTTTCATATTCTTGATTTATATATCTGTTGGTTCAAATGCTTATAGTTGCATAATACCTATGCTAGAGGATAGCGGTAACTTGCATATACCCTTAGTATAGGGACCCAAAGGTGAAAATATTTTCTAAAACCGGGAGTCGAGGATCCCGAGTAGATTTTGTATATATGGATATGGATATATATATATATATATATATATATATATATTTATTTATATATATATGGTTATAGTTTTCCAAACTATTAATCGAATAAGGGTTATTCGATAACTTTATATTAATTATTGAATATTATTTCGAATATTATTCGAGGGCTTATGACTCCTTTATATTATTATTGAATATTACTTGGATATTCAATCGAGGATGTATGACTCCTTTATTTTATGAATATTATTTATAATATTCATTCGAGGTATTATGACTCCGCTTATTACTAAAATATATTCTTTATTTTATTAAAGAATAAGGTGTCAATAATCAAACTTATTTTCGATTATTCAAATAAGGATAATACTTTCATATAAGTGTATCTTTGGTTATTTAATACTCGTTTCAAGTATAAGTTTTAATACTTCTACTTCAATTATTTTTATAAAGATAATTCTTTATGAGAATATTATTTAAATAATAATATTCAGATATTTTCTAATATATCGGGACTGATTTATTTCATTAAATCAGTTTTACTCCAAACACTCTTTAAAGTGTTTTCGAGTCTTCAAAATGATTTTTAAAAGTTAGAGCGGATCCCAAAACTCATTTTTATATTTAAGATCTTCCTTTTAAGGGGATTTAAATACTCGCTCAAAACCTGAGGGATCCGGCTCTATGGTGTATTTTATATTCGCAACAAGGTTGCTGTTTTGATAAATGAATTGATTACTTGCCCAATGTTCGGGAAGTAAGCCCGTCTAATTGAGTCGGCATAAGCGACAGGCCGGGGTACGGTCTATCAAAGTGTAAGTGGCTGGGTGGCAGTCCATCAACGCGTAAGAGGCCGGGTGGCGGTCCATCACAAGGTCCTTATGTGGCCAGGGTGATGACCGGTGGGGGATTCATCCATCTACTAGTAGAAAAGGTTACTTATTGGTATCTTTGCCTGATCAGCAAGATATCTGGTTTATGCCAAAATTCTTTTCCTTTCCAAAATTCATTGGATGTTTCAAACTCTGTTCATACTTTACATAACAGAGGTTCCAGGAAATGTTTAAGAGATATATATATGTGGATATATATATATCGGGACTAAATAAAGTATCTCGTAACTTTATTTCATTCAATAATATTTCAAAGATTGAATCTATTCAAATCTTGTCTTGTAGTCTCATCTATGTGATGAACTTTTGAAACTGATTATAACTTGAACGGTGGTAGTTCAAGTAGTATTGGGAAAGATATAAGTATATTGGGGTATTTGGTAACCTCATCTTTTAAACTTATATCTAATTAATAATTGTCTTATGAATGACAAAGATTTTCAGAAAAACGTTGAGATAAGGTTAGATATATGAGATCACCTTGCAACGATATTTTTTTTATACAGTTATACACTGGGACTTTGTGTATATTATGCATGGAAGAGGACTTCCAATATTTTGAAAAGTATATATGTATATATACTGAATATTTTGCGACTTCATCGCATTAAGATATCAAACTTGGTTCATTTCTTTTGACCAAGACTTTTATGAGTATTATGAGTAGGCTCATATATTGTAAATCATTATACATATTATTTTGGTGGGCTTGCTGCTCACCCTTGCTTTATGTCTTCATCACACAACAACAGTTAGGAAAGATGGCCAGACTCTAGTAGACCCAGCGCAAGCACGTGGGAAGCGTCCTGCGTCTTCCCGTTGATGTTGTAGCTGCTATAGCTGCAGAGGTAGATCTATTGTAGATCAGACCATCTACTTTTGAGAATCAATTATGTATAATTATAACTTGTGGCAGATAATGGCAATTAACTGTAAATTTATCAAGTAATCATTTTGGGTTGTAATAACTTTTAAATTGTGGATTCAAAGACTTGTACTTATTTAAATTTCATCTCTGAGACTATAACGGGTTGTGGTGTGTGTTAGTGTGGGGTCACAGCATAAGGTTATTTATTATTAATTAAGTGAAGTGATATTGTGGAAAGAAAGACCGTGACGACCCGGATCCCCGACCCCGGATCTGGGGGTGTTACAACAATATACAAATTTTCAATGATAACATTACCAGCTTACAAACAGCCATATCCCTCAGATAAACCTTTGCTGTTATCTCCAAAGTTAACCAGTGGGCCAGCTTTCTCATCCACATTTGATAGCAGGGCTCTATCTCCGGTCATATGTCTTGACGACCCACTGTCAAGAATCCACACTACCTGTTCCACCTGTTTACTGCCCTGTACTTCAAATGGATTAGACCTTCTTCGAAACCTAAACTTGGTTGGGCCCGGCATACTTGTAGAATTGACCTTTGTCAGGAAAATCTGAAAGGAATATGTCCTAAGTCCAATCATGTATGAGGATTTAGGAATAACTTTTATGTAATCTGTTTTGATTTTATTGATATTAATAAAAGACTTGTTTTGTTTTTATTACGGGCTTTATCTATTTAAGTGTTTAAATAAGATATACCATAGTTTAGAGTAAAGCTTTTTATGGATTATGATGAGATCATAATAGTGAGACCTAAAAAGATGATAACTCTAAACTTAAATAGTTCCTGGTCATAGGATTACTAACTGGTAATTAATAATCCGCAAAGATCGGTAAATACTATGCTTGCTTCATTATGAAGGATGTCTGTTCTCATAGACATTTGCGTGGTGACACTATAGCTAGTATGTAGGTGCTTATTATAGAATAAGTTCACTGAACATGACTCGCACAGCTGAACAACTGATGGAGTTCACTCACGTGTCAGCAGTTGTTCACATAGTGATAGTTGTACAAGTATCCTTAGACTTGAGGTCATCATAGTCATCTTGTGTACACTGAACTATGCTTTAGTTTAGTTCTTAGTCTCCAGGGATAATTATTAGGGCTCTTCTGGGTATAGGAATTTGTACACGAAGATAGTGTATGATCAATAAAGGATCTACCCCTTTCAGTGAAGGAAGCGAATGTTTAAGGCTGATCCACTTATGCTAGTTCAGGAATCTCTGGCCATAGTGAATGAAATTAGAAAGGAGTTTCTAATTTGCATAGAACTACGCATAGTAAATGGTAAGCAAGTGATTAAATTAGATAGGATTGACACGAGATCCATGCCTTGTATTTAATCGGGACATTGTAGGGTAGAAGGAGTTTATTATACGGTAACTATTCACTGAATAGGTTCTTGGTATTCTAAGCAGTGAATTCATATTATCCGGATAGTCGCGATATGCTGAGAAGTATCCCTCACGATGTAGAATAAATGTGTTTAATTAATTAATCATATTTAATAAATTAGAGAATTTATATAAATAATGATAAAATAGTTTTATTATTATTTATTTCTACTACCGGCTTAATATTGAACCTACAGGGTCACACCATAAAAAGAGAATGATTTAATGGTGGAGGAATTAATTAATAATGGCTAATAATTATTTATTTGTGAAATAAATAATTAATTGGCAAATTTAATAATTGATTAAATGAGATTTAATTGATTATAAATTAATTAAGAAAAGTTCTTAATATTATTAATTAAAGGAATTAATTTTTGGAAATTAAATCAAGAGAGAGAATTATTTCTAAAGTGTTTAGAAAAAGGATTAATGATTAAAAGGTGTTTTAATTATTAATAAGAATAATAAATAGGATAAAAATAATAATATTTATGGGAAAATTTCACCTGGAAATCTTGCCTATAAATACACCATTATAGACCCTAATTTTATTCTAACCTCGAAACCCGAAAACCCAAAAAGTTTGGAAAACCCAATTCTCTCCACCTCCTTCCTCCTCCTTAACATCGTTTTCTTGGTGGATACCGGTGGAGTGCTTCACACTTGAGGAGCAACTGCTAAGGATCTCTGATCGTTGTCTCCGAATTATTTTTAAAGGTTAGATTCGATCCCTCGAATTTTTATTCATGATCTGTATGCTTTTATTTGGATTTTATATGTGTAAAAGTGTTTTGTCATGCCCCCGCTGCATTTAAAATCCAATAATGGTATCAGAGCATAGGTTGTATGCATATAGATATGTGGTAAAAATTTCAGAATTTTATATGCTTGTATGAATTAATTATGATTTTTACAAGTTATATTATGGATTAATTTTGTCTGATGAGAAATCGTTTCTCAGAATAATTTTGAATGTTGATCTGGGTTCTACAGGTGTTATAGATCGTCTGGGTATTTTTTTCATAATTTTATGATGTATAGATTTTTTATTATGAATTTTTGAAGTTCTTGTAATTAAAATTCGTAATCATAGCCTATTCCAGATGTTTGATTAACAACTTGCTTACGGTAGAACTCTTCTTCGAACAAGAATTGAAGTAGGCTCTAACCTTAGTCTCAAGACCGGTGATCTTGTCTTTGAGAATAGTTTCGAGTTGTCTATAACAGTTAACTCTATTATCTAGAAAAGATACTTGTTTTGTGGCGCATTCAAGGAATGCGTTACACCCTTTAATGGCTTAAAAGGGTTGTAACGCATCACCAGAATGCGTTACAGGATTTGTAACGCGTTCCTGTAATGCGTTACAGCTCGTCTGTTGATACTAAAATTGATTTTCTGGGAGTTTCGTAACTCCGTTTTGGGCGTGCAATATACCGTTAGATTCGTTTTTCCGAGACGGATCTAATGGAGTGATCAATTTTAGTTTATATAAAAGTTTTGAACTGTTTATATTTCCATAAAGTGTTTTAAAGATGTTTTTGACTGTTTTAATTGCTTTTAAATGCTTCATGTGATACATAGAGATGTAAAATGCTTAGACTAATGTGCTAGATGATATAACATGCCTACCTTGATGTTTATTCATGTTGATATATGTGATATATGCTTAGTTTATCATGCGATGATAGATTTAGGTGAACTTAAATAAACATAAGGCGTTTGTTAGACAACCTAGTATAGTGAAATTGTTTCATAACCTTAATAATAATATTATGAATACAATCATGAGATTCTTGTATTTATGAAACACGTAATTGAATATGAATTTTCGATATGAGAGAAAGGATGATTCTGTCAACAACAGATTTCTATCTGTAAGAAAGGGTTATTAAGTGACGCCTCTTGACAATGCTCCACCCGATCTGGGAATCATCTGATTATTGATTATTGATTTGAAATATTTAATTTAAAAGGAAGAATTTATTTATAATATGATTATGATTGTAACGTAATATAATCCCTCTAAAATTAAATAATATCAAGTAGTAATTGGCCAATGATACAACGGGCTTGTGTCGGTCATAGCCTTCCAACATGGTAGAAAGTAGTTCTTATTTTTGAATCATTGTCATTTCGTGCCACAGCCGAGGGCTTTGATTTCGAAATAAGAAATACTTGTCTATTACATAGAGATGTGTACATTGAATAAGAATCTAAAGGTCGTTACGTGCCACAGCCGTGGGCCTTTGGGGACTGATTCAACTGTACGGAATGTTGGGTTAGACTTGACTTAGAATATTGAGTTTGTCGTGCCACAACCGTGACTCAATTATTCAAGAGGCTAAAGTTTGATTAGGGAATAACATTAGATGTAATTGACAAGAGTTGTCTGCCTATTGAACATTACATGGCGTTTCGTGCCACAGCCGGGGTTGTGTAATGGAATGTAGGATCCCTATTCCTACTAGCATTATGAATGCTTAATTTTTCATGTAGGGAGTTGAATAAATTAGGAAAACTAGTGGGAGCCACTTATGAATAAAGACCCGAATCATATAGTGTTTTAAAATGAAATCGAATATTTGCTAAGTGTTGTTATGTGTTTATCATTTACAGATTTACTTTGTACGTTATGTCTTCTGCACTATCACTCAGGAGCATACTAGATGCTCACAAATTGACTGGTCCTAATTATGCTGACTGGCTTCGAAACTTAAGAATTGTTCTCAGGATTGAGAAGCTGGAATACGTGATTGGCTCACCTAAGCCTACTGAACCTGCTAGTGATGCACATAATGATGAACATGTTGTGTATCGTAAGTGGATAGATGATGCAAATGTTGCTCAATGCATCATGCTAGCTTCCATGAACATTGAGCTACAGAAGCAACATGAGCATATGGATGCTCACACTATCCTCATACATCTACAAGAGTTGTATGATGTGGCAGGGAGGACAGCTCGATATGAGATATCGAAGGAGCTGTTCGGGTGTAGGATGTCTGAGGGATCATCTGTGAATGACCATGTACTTAAGATGATCAATTTGATTGAACGTCTTGGACAACTTGGTTTTGCCATGGATGGGGAGCTGAGCCAAGACTTGGTCTTGCAATCACTTCCGAGTTCGTTCTCGCAGTTTGTTGTGAACTTTCACATGAATAAATTGGATGTCAGCCTGCCTGAACTCCACAACATGTTGAAGACTGCGGAATCGAATTTTCCCCCTAAGAAGAGTTCTGTTCTTCTAATTAGTGAAGGTTCCAATCCTAAGAAAAGGAAGAGGAACCCTTCCAAGAAGAAGAAAGTAGGTGAGAAAACGCCGGTTCCACCAAAAGCTGAAGACCCCAAGAGCAAAGTTGTTTGCTTTCACTGTAACAAGGTGTGGCACTGGAAGAGGAACTGCAAGGTTTACCTTGCAGAATTGAAGAAGAAGGGTAGTGCGACTACCGCTTCTGATTCAGGTATGTTCATGATAGAAGTGAATATGTCATTTCTACTTGGGTATTCGATACCGCCTGTGGTTCTCATATCTGCAATTTGTTGCAGGGACCAAGGAGAAGTAGGACTCTTGAGGAAGAGGAGGTGATTCTACTGATGGAAATGGAGCAAGAGTTGCTGCTGTAGATGTAGAATCGTTTCATTTACATAGGCCTACGGGCAAGACTATTGTTTGAAATAATTGTTATTTTGTTCCCTCGATTGTGAGGAATATTATTCCCATGTTAGACTTGGCTGGATTTTCATTTATTATTGAGAATAATGAATGTTCTATTCTTAGAGATAATATTATTTATGGACTTGGTACTTTAAATAATGGTTTGTTTATATGTGACATAATTTACTTCAGATTGAACAAACTAATAAAAGAAAAGGGATGATGAAAATCTCACTTTATAGTGGCACTGCAGTCTCCATTTAGTAGATATGGAGAGAGGACTGCAAATTTGCTAGGAATGGTACACACAGATATATGTGGACCAATGTCTAAGCAAGCCATGGGTGGATTTTCATACTTCATTACTTTCATAGATGATAGATCTAGATTCGGATATGTGTTTGATGAAACACAAGTCTGAAGCCTTTGAAAAGTTCAAAGAATATAAGTATGAAGTGGAGAAACAACCACACATAGTATTATAACTCTTCGATCAGATCGAGGTGGTGAATACTTGAATGGAAAGTTTCTGGATTATCTCAAAGTAAATGGTATAGTCTCCCAGTGGACTCCTCCAGATTGGTATCTGAAAGGAGAAATCGAACTTTGTTAGACATAGTTCGGTCCATGATGAGCTATGCAAATCTTCCAGTATTCCTATGGGGTTATGCATTGGAAATCTCAGCATATTTACTGAATAAGGTGCTTTCCAAATCTGTTCCTCAAACTCCGTATGAGATATGGAAAGAAAGGAAACCGAGTCTTAAACACGTTAAGATTTGGGGATGTCCAGCTTATGTCAAGAAAGTTCACCCAGATAAGCTGGAATATCGATCCGTAAAATGTAGTTTTGTGGGATATCCTAAAGAGACTTTAGGGTATTACTTTTACACCGATCATCGGGTGTTTGTCTCCAGACATGCTACCTTCTTGGAAAAGGAGTTTATCCTTGAAGAAAACAGTGGGAGCAAAATTGAACTTGATGAAGTTCAAGAAGCACAAACTACTATAGATCGAGTGGAAACACCTGTTCTGACTGAACAACCTTTTGTGGAACAGCCCATTCATAGGTCAGGGAGAGTGTCTCACCAACCTGAGAGGTAATATGGCCTTGTCATTGAGAATGACAATGAGTTGTCGATCATTAATGATGACGACCCTGTGACCTATAATGAGGCTATGAGTAGTGTTGACTCAGAGAAATGGCATAGTGCCATAAAATCCAGAATGGAATCTATGTATACGGTATATAAAAGATAGATTATAGCAGATGGCCAGGTAGAGACCTTTAAGGCCAGGCTTTTGGCAAAAGGATTCAAACAAAGGCAATGGATTGACTTTGATAAAACCTTTTACCTGTAGCCCTGTTAAAATCAGTTCGGATTTTGCTTGCGATTACTGCTTACTACGACTATGAGATCTGGCAATTAGCCAGATGGTTTTCTTTCCAAGAGAAATGAAAACCTAGTGTGTAAGCTACTGCGAACCATATGTGGTTTAAAGCAAGCTTCTCGAAAGATGGAACATTCGTTTTGATGAGACAATTAAAGAGTTTGATTTTATCAAAAACGCAGATGAACCATGCGTCTACAAAAGGGTTAGTGGGAGCGCGGTAACATTTCTTGTATTGTATTGAATTAGAGTTGACACACATAACAACATAGCAGACCCACTCACAAAGCTACTTTATGAAAGTCACTTTGATCGTCATAAAGACAATATGGGTATTAGATACCAGAGTGATTGGCTTTAGTACAAGTGGGAGATTGAAAGGAATATGTCCTAAGTCCAATCATGTATGAGGATTTACGAATAACTTTTATGTAATCTGTTTTGATCTCATTGATATTAATAAAAGACTTGTTTTGTTTTTATTACGGGCTTTATCTATTTAAGTGTTTAAATAAGATATACCATAGTTTAGAGTAAAGCTTTTTATGGATTATGATGAGATCATAATAGTGAGACCTAAAAAGATGATAACTCTAAACTTAAATAGTTCCTGGTCATAGGATTACTAGCTGGTAATTAATAATCCGCAAAGATCGGTACATACTATGCTTGCTTCATTATGAAGGATGTCTGTTCTCATAGACATTTGCGTGGTGACACTATAGCTAGTATGTAGGTGCTTATTATAGAATAAGTTCATTGAACATGACTCGCACAGCTGAACAACTGATGGAGTTCACTCACGTGTCAGCAGTTGTTCACATAGTGATAGTTGTACAAGTATCCTTAGACTTGAGGTCATCATAGTCATCTTGTGTACACTGAACTATGCTTTAGTTTAGTTCTTAGTCTCCAGGGATAATTATTAGGGCTCTTCTGGGTATAGGAATTTGTACACGAAGATAGTGTATGATCAATAAAGGATCTACCCCTTTCAGTGAAGGAAGCGAATGTTTAAGGCTGATCCACTTATGCTAGTTCAGGAATCTCTGGCCAGAGTGAATGAAATTAGAAAGGAGTTTCTAATTTGCATAGAACTACGCATAGTAAATGGTAAGCAAGTGATTAAATTAGATAGGCTTGACACGAGATCCATGCTTTGTATTTAATCGGGACATTGTAGGGTAGAAGGAGTTTATTGTACGGTAACTATTCACTGAATAGGTTCTTGGTATTCTAAGCAGTGAATTCATATTATCCGGATAGTCGCGATATGCTGAGAAGTATCCCTCACGATGTAGAATAAATGTGATTAATTAATTAATCATATTTAATAAATTAGAGAATTTATATAAATAATGATAAAATAGTTTTATTATTATTTATTTCTACTACCGACTTAATATTGAACCTACAGGGTCACACCATAAAAAGAGAATGATTTAATGGTGGAGGAATTAATTAATAATGGCTAATAATTATTTATTTGTGAAATCAATAATTAATTGGTAAATTTAATAATTGATTAAATGAGATTTAATTGATTATAAATTAATTAAGAAAAGTTCTTAATATTATTAATTAAAGGATTTAATTTTTGGAAATTAAATCAAGAGAGAGAATTATTTCTAAAGTGTTTAGAAAAAGGATTAATGATTAAAAGGTGTTTTAATTATTAATAAGAATAATAAATGGGATAAAAATAATAATATTTATGGGAAAATTTCACCTGGAAATTTTGCCTATAAATACACCATTATAGACCCTAATTTTATTCTAACCTCGAAACCCGAAAACCCAAAAAGTTTGAAAAACCCAATTCTCTCCACCTCCTTCCTCCTCCTTAACATCGTTTTCTTGGTGGATACCGGTGGAGTGCTTCACACTTGAGGAGCAACTGCTAAGGATCTCTGATCGTTGTCTCCGAATTATTTTTAAAGGTTAGATTCGATCCCTCGAATTTTTATTCATGATCTGTATGCTTTTATTTGGATTTTATATGTGTAAAAGTGTTTTGTCATGCCCCCGCTGCGTTTAAAATCCAACAATGGTATCAGAGCATAGGTTGTATACATATAGATATGTGGTAAAAATTTCAGAATTTTATATGCTTGTATGAATTAATTATGATTTTTACAAGTTATATTATGGATTAATTTTGTCTGATGAGAAATCGTTTCTCAGAATAATTTTGAATGTTGATCTGGGTTCTACAGGTGTTGTAGATCGTCTGGGTATTTTTTTCATAATTTTATGATGTATAGATTTTTTATTATGAATTTTTGAAGTTCTTGTAATTAAAATTCGTAATCATAGCCTATTCCAGATGTTTGATTAACAGCTTGCTTACTGTAGAACTCTTCTTCGAACAAGAATTGAAGTAGGCTCTAACCTTAGTCTCAAGACCGGTGATCTTGTCTTTGAGAATAGTTTCGAGTTGTCTATAACTGTTAACTCTATTATCTAGAAAAGATACTTGTTCTTTTAACTTGTCTTGATTAATGTGCACAAGTCTTAATTCATTGACCTCTTTCTCAAGGTCTTTGATCTGCTAACTTAACAGTTCATTATCACGACGAGCACAATCTAAGGAACCTCCTAGATGATAAACTAATTCAGCATCAGTAAATTTTACCTTATTTCTTGACGATGAAGCTTTTCCATCAATAGCCATAAGAGCAAGATTCTCATTTTCTTCATCTTCACTATCAGTATCATCCCAGCTTCTTCCCTTTGCCATGTAAGCCCTTTCAGAGTTACTCTTCTGATTTGAATCATAAGAGTTCTTCCTTACTTGCTTTGGCTTCCTGCATTCTGTGGCAAAGTATCCCAACTCATTGCAGTTATAGCATCTAATGGTGCTCCGATCAACCATCCCTGTTTTGTATCCACCACCACTGGTGTTAGAGGATGAAGATCCACCTGTCTGGAATCTGTTGTAGTTGGACTTGTACTTGAACTTGGGATTTCTCTTGAATCTGACATTAGAGAATCTCTTGACAATCTGGGCCATTGACTCATCTTCCAATTGCTCCAGCTCTTCCAAGGAATAAAAATCATCACTGGATTGATTTGTAGTAGGAGGATCATATTCTGCTACTAACACATTTTCCTCGGCCTTGGAAAACTGTACCATTCTCTCCGACTGTTGAGATTGTTGTTGTTGTTGACCTTCAGTTACAAGAGCAGTAGATGTGCTGACCATTCTATCTTTCCCGTAGACTTCCTTCTGCTGAATCTGCTCCAACTCATAGGTTTTTAACACACCATAGAGTCTATCCAAAGAAATCTCACTCAGATCTCTAGCTTCTCTTATGGCAGTGATTCTATGTTCAAGATGAGTTGGCAGTGTTAAAAGGAACTTTTTGTTGACCTCCCTGATTGAATAATATTTTCCATTTATGTTCAGGTTTTTGATCAATGCATTGTACCTCTCAAACACTTCAGTAAATCCTTCTCCTGGATTGGATTTAAAATGTTCATACTCAGAGGTTAGGATCTCCAACTTGTTCTCCCTAACTTCCTCTGTACCTTCATTAATCACCTCAATAGTTTCCCAGATGTGTTTGGAATTTTTACAGTTCATCACATGTCTGTTCATCAAGGGATCGAGGGAATCAACTAAAATTAACTGAAGGCTGGCATCCAAGGAGGCTTCTTCTTTTTTAGCAGGAGAAAAATCCTCAGGTTCTTTTGGATAGGTTCTAGCTTTGGTAATCACGACATCATCTAATATCACCTCTGGTTCAATAACCATCGGAGTTTTTGGACCCTTCTTTAACAAGTTCAGATATTTGGGATTTACAACTTATAAAAATAAGAGCATCTTCTTCTTCCACATGATATAATTTTCTTTATCAAATAGTGAAATTTTAACAGTTCCAACTTTTTGTGAAGTCATTATGAATTTTTGAATAAATAAAAATTCAAGGAGTTGAAAAATCACAAAAGTCTAGGATCTTGATTTGTTCGTTAATCAGAAGGCTCTGATACCAATTGTTAGGTCCCAATGTGTTTGTAGAAGGGGGGTTGAATACAAACAATACCGAATAATCGAATTTAGTACGGAATAAAAAATTGAAACAAAATTCAAGTTAAATAAAAATATTATTAAACTTGAAAGGTGTTACAATAATGGTATCGATTACAAGGGATTAATCTCAAATTAATTATCACAAATCTAGAATAAAATCGACATGAACTTTTTCTATTTTATCAATAAAAAGATTCAAATGTTAAACGCAATTTGAGATTAAGTTCTAAGGATTTGATCCGCTATGTTACGACCGGTATCTTCGTGTAATATTATTTGTGGATTTGGTATAATATTAAAGCCGAATGAAAATATATTCAATAATTGTACGTTTGTGTGAGTGAAAATTTCTGCATTTTAAATTTGCTTTATGTAGTATATGATTTTTCAAAGCAAAAGTTTATTTAATTTCTTTATTTTTGATTTATAAGGAATATTCTAAGCCTTGGAAATTTTTTCTTTTAAAAGGTATTTTGTTCACAAATTTTGAAAACGATTTTATAAAGTCTCTAAAAATCCAAGTTATTTTATGGTATAAATTTTATAATTTTTGAACTTGTATTTTATTTTATAAAAATAAATCATTATAAATTTTAGTTGTCATATTTAGCAAATTACAAGAAAGCCCTTGCATGCAAACCACCCTCTCATTCTTTTTAAGGACAAAGAGGACAATTCCAACCCCACTAACTCTAATTTCTCTAGCCAATTTCCTTCTTTACCCTTGCATGCAAAATGCACCAAGTATAAGTGGAGGGATAGACTTGTCAATTCTCCTTTCCACTCAAATTTTGTCAAATCAAATACCATAAAAACAAGCAAATGTCATGATCATTCTCATACTCCACCCACACCTCACTCTCTCCTCCCTCCCTTCTCCCTCCTCTCGGCTCTCCCCTCTCACTCTCGGCTAAAAGCCGAAACCCCCCTCCCCATTTTTTTCTTCAATCCTCAACCAAGCTTCCACTCTTTACACAAGTAAATGTTACTTCCCATACCATGATCACTCATATTTCAAAGAGTTTTGAGTAGAAAGTTTAAGTTTAAAGGTTGCATGTAAAAGTTTTAGTGAAACTCAAAATACAACCTTGATTCTTGTGAGTTTAGGGTTGTTTTTTAGAGGACTACAAGGAATGGATAAGTGCCAAGTCTTGAGAAGGAAACTCTTGATGATTAAATGGCCATTCCCATCCATTTCATTTGGCCATGACCATATGGGAGCCGAATGAATGGTCCTTGAGATCGTTCTTGTTGTTTTGCTCAAATTTTGCATGTTTATGTGATAATGACTTGAATTTTGTGGTGAAAGTGTGATAAAACTCCTTGCATGCTAAGTGATCATCTAGGTATAGCTTATGCTAGGCTTGCATGTCAATTTTATGATAGAACATATGTAGAAAATGTGTTGTTTTGGTTTGCAAAACCCGAGGACATGCATGCATGTGGATTTCTCTTAGAATGTTATAAGATTTTGATCATTTGGAAAGATTTTGTTAGTGAGCCTTAATTTCAGTAGGAATAATGTGTTAATATTGATTTATGCTTCTTGTTGCATGGTAATAATTCGTGGTTATCTTTTATAAAATGCATATCTTGTGGTTTCAAAAACTTAATGATTGGTGAGTTGAGAAATGTGATCTCTTTTGTTTTGCCATAATTGTACCTTAGGTAAGGATGATCTCACCCAAGGTTATTTTGAGAATAAGGGAGTTAATTCAGTAGAATACCATGTATAAATCTTGGTTTAAGTATTGAGTTATTGTTAGTTGAGTTTGTCAAGTCAAAACCTTGGAGAAATGAGAGTTATAGTTTCTGCAGAAAATCAGTTTAGTACCCTGAGGTTTAGAGTGAGTTTTGACCATGTCATTGATGTGCACTTTGAGACCCAAGCTACCAGAAGTTATTATTGGGAGTATATAAAAGGTTTTAGGAGTTGGTTGGAGGTTTGCATGTCTTTTGGTTAGGTGCACAAGTAGAATAACAAAATCTGTCCAGCAGGGGACAGTTTTGTTGCAACTTAGAAATAGGAAGATTTGACCATGTCATGGGTAGGTCCTCATTAGGCCCTATTGGGCCTTAGTTAGAGGGAGTGTCAGAGAAGTTTTTCCAATCATAGTTCATAGGATATGAGTTAGAACCATGTGTCACAAGTTAATTCAAGTCAGGGCATTTTCTGCCCAGAAAAACAGGGGAACCTTGGACTTTTAGTTTAGGCCCAAGAAGGTCCAAGCCAGGCCCTTGAGCCACATCAAGTTTGTGAGATGCCCTTAGGTCAGGAGAGTCTTGTGTAAAAGTTTTGAAGGAAAACTTGTAGTTTAAGAGTGTCTAATGCACTCAAGAAACCATAGTTGTCATCCTAAAATTTGCACCAGTGAGCGCTTTCACTTATCACATAGTTTTAGAACACTTAGAGATGAGTATTAGGTCGACCACCATAGTTGAAAGATGGTATAAGGTCAGTAGAGCTAAAGGCACAAGTGAGGGTCAATAGGTTTTGGATAATTTAGGAAAGGCACATCGAGTTAGGAATCCAAAATTAGAAGACCTTGTCTAGTTTAGCGACCAAGTGACTTAAGTGGTGAGTCGAGATCATCCAAGCCTAGTGTTGCATTATGGTATATATGGTGTTATTTGGTGTTAATATATGATATGTGAATATGTGGCTATGTGTGTACTTTTGTAATTTAAAAGTGAATATAAAATTAAGTGCGTATAGGCCTAAGTGCCATCCGTGTTTAATTTCAAGTTGTAAATAGGTTAAGATGGTAAGAATATATTATAATGAGGATTATTATTATTATGTAGGATCTCGAGACGAGGGAAAACTTGCCATAAAGGTCGAGTGAAGCTCCAGTTGCTCCTACCAGTCAGACCAGACCAGCCTTTCTCAAGGCAAGTGATTCAACTTGACCTTCGCATTTACTTCTAATAGTTCATACATTGCTACAACTATCCTGTGTCATTTAATATATTAAATCAAGCGTATCTTATGTTTATCTTTGAATTATATAGAGATGCCATGAACCCTCGAGTACGTATTGCAAGTAGTTCAAAAGTCTTTTCATGATAGTTGAATGCCATGATAAAATAAAGAGTTGTTATAATACTTGATTGATCCTCTTGATTAACATGCTAATGATTCCTAAGTATTAATATCTCACCCTGAAACTTGAACCCCTATAGAACCTTACCTTGAACTCTGATAGTCAGATACTTACCAACGTGATTCCTCATTGATTGATACCCTCTTTCTTATCCTAAAGCTTGACAATTCAGATATATCCTTAGTTAAAGATCATTTTTGCATACCCTAACACCCTTAGTATTCATGAAGCCTACCTTCTTGATGATCCAGCACTTGAACCTTGATGAGAAACCATTGCTTAAAGCCCAATTTGGCATTACCCTTTTATAATATCCAATAGCCTCACTGAATTCCCTTGTCTAAATCTTTGAGATATGAAAACCATTCAGTTACTTTAATAGAGTATAGTTTTGTGAATCATGGCCCTGAGATTTAGTACCATATTTCCCGTGTTTCGAGTTGATCTATATTCCCTTAATAAAAATGTTTACTATTAAAAGAGATTTTGTTATAATTTGGCATCAGTTTTTGAAATAAATAAAATGTGGGTTTTCAGTCCCAAGGGGGATAAATGTTTTCCTTGAATAGTGGATCTGGACTGAGACGCGAGTCCTTTCCACACTTATATTAGGCTTAAAAGTTGCCCAGGGATTCCCGTTAATGTATTAGAACCCAGCGAGGTTCGGGATTACTTCGCGGCTGATCACCGGCTGTAATCCGTAGCGTCATAAAATGATTTTGATTAAGACATGATTTTAAAATTGTTTTGATACAAGCAAAATGATGCCATCTCACACAGTTTTATCTCTCGTTACCATTGGTTATGTCTTTCCATTGTCATTCTTTAATGTATATCTAGATTTATGTTTTGTGTCATACTGTTAGCACTTGTTGAGCATTTGGCTCACTCCTTGCTTTACCCTGATATTACAGCTAGCAGCTATGGTTAGATTCAAGCAGACTGCCCATAAGACCTGTGATACTGATGCTTATGTTCGAGCTCAGGTAGAATAAGTGATAGTAGTTTGTGTGAGGACTCGGTATTCAAAATCAGATGTAATAGTTGGTAGTGTTGGGCTGTTCTAAACCCTAAACTGTAAGATCTTGGATTTGGTTGTGTTATCTCTTTTAAAATTTTGTAATAGCTATATTTAATTTGTTGTTTAAGTTGGGGGCGTGACACGCTAGATAGTTATACAAGAACAAGAGAATGATTTCTAGTTGTTTGGATTTAACTTGGAAACTAGAAATTGTGATCTTGAATTTAGCAGATGAAAATGAAATATTGTGCGGCTGCTTTTCTTTCTGTGTTCTTGGTTGGTTGATGGATAAAGATATGACTTCTACTGCTTCTGTCTTTATAATTCAATCAACAGAATCACTTTAACTGGAATGACAATCGGTTGAACTAGCAAGACAATCTGCTGAACTAGTAGAACTTTCGGTATGACAATCAGTTTAAGCTAGTATGACTTTCGGCAAGACTATCTGTTGAACTAGCAAGACTATCAACCTGAACTAGCAAGACTATCTCCTTCCAGTAGAACTTTCAGTGAGACAATTGAAATGACTTGGCATGACAATCGGTATGACAATCCATATTGTCATGCTAGTTCAATTTCAATTGTCTTGCTGAATTAAAACTGATTTTAATCCAATTAAAATTCTGAAAATTCTTAATATTAATTCAGAATTAATTAATCAATTAATTCAATTAATCAATAAATTAATCTTTGCAGATATAATTTATTTTCTTAATTAAATTATATTACTTAATTAATTAATAGAGAATTAATACTAATCTTGAGCAGCAACGACTCTTCTGAAAATCTTCTAAAAATCACTGAGAATTATGAATCAATTCCACCACTTCAATGTTGACACTCGATGTACTGTCTGGTTCATGAGTGACTAACTTCCGTGATGTTTCTTCATGTCTTGACTTTGATACTTGATTTTCTTCAGATTAAATCCCTGTAATTATCTGATACCCTGACGAGATCTCTGTCACTTGATTAAATCCACAATCTTGATTTATATCACTGAGGCTTGAACAATTTCTTGAACTTCTTCCAGTGAATTAATTCCTCAAGTCTGTAGATGAACCTTGTTTCTGAATCCTTTGACATATGTTACTTTGTGATATCTCTTTGACGGTAGATCCATTATTTACTTGTTACATTCTTATTTGAGTTGAGTTAAATCCTCGAATATACAAATAGGCTATGACATATGCCTTACAAGCGTCGTCTGTAATCGTCCTTCTTTCCTCCATCCAACCATTCTTCTCCTGGTCTTCGAGGTACTCAATACTTGCTTTTGCCTCAGCCAATTCTGTGTGCAGGGATTCAGCTTTCTTGTTGGTTATTTCAAGCTGGGAAGTTGAGTTTGCTACCTCACCCTTAAGGAAGGAGATTTCAGAATCCGTGGCTTTGATGTCCTTGGAATGGAGAAAGTCTTTGTCCTTCAGAGTATTCTAAAAATGTTATTGTCCCCCTGGAGCTTGTCATGGCGTGCCTTCTCTTCCAAAAACCTATCCATCACTTGATTAGAATGAAAGAATATCTGACAAGAAGCCTTGATGGAGGCCCTGTAAGCATCTTCCAGGCTCATGGTGCGCCATTTATCCACCTCCTCATCTGAGACATGAAGAGAACCTAAAGGACCAAGGCAGTTAAACGCGGCAGAAGATCCGGAAGGCGCGCCATCTGTCCTAGGCCTCTTGGGCGCGTCCTGCTTCTCGGTTAGATCAATAATTGGCCTTTTTGGGACAGGGACAGGATGAGGAGCAGGGACTGGAGTAGGAGTAGATGTTTGAGTCTTGACAACATCCTTCTTTTGCTTGGCTTTAGGCTTATCGCCAGGACGTGATCCAAATGATTTTGGGATCTTGGGAGGAGCCATTTCTGCACAATAAACATTTGAAAAGATGTTCGGAACAAAAAGTTGGGGCAAGATTGGTAAGGGAGCGCCCCATATACATAAATTTAACAGGATGGACATGTATATATATTTGACAAATATGCGGGAATACATGGCATTAGTATGGAATGACAAGAAAGTAGCACGTTCAGGGTAATATGAAAGATAGGATAAATAAAAGCATAAAGGTAAAAATGTTTAAAAGATGTCATAAAGAAGGCGCGGCCTGTGTACTCCAGGGCGTGTTCTCATAAGTGCTTGGGCTGTCCGAAATTAAGGGGGGTTCTGTTGGAATGGTGCTGTCTTCATACTCCTCCTCATCCCCTTCTTCGTCGCTATCAATTTCTATGACGCGATTTATATGGACGCCTTTCCTCAATTCCATATGCTTACACTTAGTTCCAACTCGATCTGACAAGATCCCAACTCTCATCAAGTTGGATCAAGTAACCAGTTTCTTCAGGTTCCATCTGTCCTCGATAATTTTAAGTATAGCATCAACACGCTTTTTGGGCGGGGTTAATTATCAAGTAGGTCACTAACTGCGTCCAAATATATCAAGTGAGTCACTGATTACAAAAGTGACTCAAATAAGTCACTCAGTTGAAAATTTGTATAAAAAATATCATTATATCGTTAGTCGAAATTCTTAAAAGTATTATATATATAGTTTTTGCACATTTTTAATGAATGATATTATATCTAAATGAAAGATTCTGAGGTCTAGTATTTTAGATAATATTTTTAGATTTTAAAAAAAATATCTACTGTTTATTTTTATTTAAATTAATTAAAATAATCAAAAAATTAAAAATAAATACTTGATAAAATTTTAAAAATCTAACAAAATTATTTAAAATAGCAGAACTCAGAACCTTTCATTTGGATGTAATATCATTCATAAAAAATATGTGAAACTCAACATATAATACTTTTAAGAATTTCGACCACCGATAAAATTATATTTTTTATATAAATCTTCAAATGAGTGACTCATTTGAGTCAGTTTTTTAATCAGTGACTCACTTGATACATTTGGACGCAGTCAGTGACCTACTTGATAATTAACCCTTTTTGGGGGCGCCCTCAAGTTCGCGCGCAGAAGGCTTTCCTGTTGTAATAGAAAGAAAAAATGTGAGAATGGGTCAAAAGATAAAAGGTCACAAAGGTGAAGGCGCGCCCTTACTTGGTTCCCTATTGAATTGAATTCTGATTTTGGGCACATCATACATATAGAAAAAAATTCTCTTTCCACCCTGTCTCATGACTGACTTTTCCTGAGGAAAATCCCTTCTTGTTGTGCTGTTTGTCCATAACTAAATAATAATATCCGTGGTCAGATTTCCTGAGGCTAAAGAAATAACTCACCTCATCCATAGTAGGGGATGGAAAGCCCATGTCCATGTACATGATGTATAGAGCAAGAACAAACTTGTAGCTGTTGGGGGACAATTGGAATGGCGCCAAGTCATACATCTCGATCACATCTCTTAGGAAAGGATGGAGAGGCGCCCCCACTTCCAGGGACACTAGTTTCGGGATTGTAACCATCCTAGGAATCCTGAAGTTTCTACCATAATTAAAAATATGTGGGTGCATGATGCTCAGGGGGCGCGCCCATATGCCTTCCAAGTCATAAAATTCCATCAGCCACTCTAACTACTCGTCTGAACAGGAGGATGGTATCTCAACATAGAATAATTTACCCTGTTCTTTCCTAAAACGTTTTTTCACCACCTCGGTACAAGGTTCGTACTTGCTCCAGTCAAAATCTATTTCATTGTCATAAACCTCCCAGTGTTCAAAGGGGACAGGTGAAGGTTCAGGGGAAGTTGAGAAATGATAGGTATCTTCATCAAAGAAGTTTGCTTCCTCCTTAAGCTCAAGGGACATGTCTTTAGACGCGCCCTCTGATTGTTGGGAAGTGGGCACACCCTGTGATTGTTATGGAGAAAGGCTCGGAGAAATAGCCCTGTAAGAGGCCTTAGATGGTCCTGCCCCAACATTAACACCGATTTCAACGCCCCTGTACCTATGTTAGTCCCTTAACAATGCAACAAGAATTACAGAAGGGGGGTTGAATGGAATTCTTGAAACTTTTTCACAAATAAAATTGTTCTAACTTAAATATATATATATATATATATATATATATATATATATATCAGTGTGAATTAATTTGCAGAGAGCGGAATAATAACTTGAAATGAATCAAAACACAAGTAATTAAAAACACAAGTCTTTAAAAACTTTATGGTGGATTTGAATATATCCATCAGAGATATATAATATATATCGAGAGAACTCTATGTAGCAAAAAGCTCACAGCTGCTTACAAATGTTGAACGACTAAGAATACAGAGAAATGCTGAGAATACAGCTTATAAATGTTTCTCTCTTGGTTGTTTAGTTAGTTATTTTATTTGCTGCTTCTTGGTTTATATATCACCAAGATTACAAAGTAATAAGACAAGATAATAAAAAACAATCAAGTCTATTACTATGCTGCTTCATTACTCCATTACAGCATCTTTGAATATCTTCATAATAGCATGGAAATGGCAATGCTTCTTTGTTCTCTAAAACCCAGTTGAATAGGCTTCCACATTCTATTTGCATACACTCGACGCATGTGACTGTGTTGTCACTGTCAACAGATGTTTGAATTCTTTATCCGTCGGGTTCATGATCATCCGTCGATTTTATGATCATCCGTCGAGTTCATGATCATCCGTCGAATGGCATTGTTGTTCATCCGTCGGGTAGCAATTTGGAACTTGACTTCATTTTATTTATGGAGGATTACAAGACATCATCTATGTACAATTAATCAACCTATTCTGCATATCTAGCTAAAGTCAACATGACTTGAGTACTACTTACAGAATCTAAACAATGTGTATGCAGAAATGTGCTACAGACTTATTGTTACATAAGCTACTCACTCGATGGATAATAAATCATCATCCGTCAGGATTATATTGAGTCATCCATCGGGACTATAATCCTTATCCGTCGAGTGCTACATTTTTCACTAAGTAAAATCTACCAAGGTGTTTTGTTAATGAAATCATCAACTTCACAACATATACACAACAATCTCCCCCAATTTATGTCTACTGGAATTGTAGCCATAAATTAAGAGAAACTTGATGATAACAAAACACCCTAAAAAATACAACGTTGAAAGTAGATAGATAAAACTGTAAAGTGCTTCAATTAACAAAATGTACAAAGTTTAGCTCACAATCATTTTCAAGGTGCTCCTCTAGCCTGAGCAGATTTATCTAGTTCCTTGAAGGTCTGGATCTCTTTTCAAGCTTTCTGTTGTTTTCATCTATCTGATTTTGGAGTTGTCTGTGGAATTCCGGTTCATCAGATTCTGAGAGATTTAGCTTTTCTTGCATCTCCAAGAGAGTCTCATTGCTAGAGATGCTCAATTGATCTTCTAATCTTAAAAATCTTCTAACCCCTTTATCATCCATGAACTCCATCAGCCAGTAGGGCCTTAGATGCACTCTTTTCCCTGTGTAAGGAATAATTCGAGTCTTTGGGAGTGCATCTTTAGCTCTAAAACTCCTCAGTTCTTCAATCTTCTTTAGAACCAATCTTCTTGCAGTTACATTGAACCCAAAGTTCTTCTTGAAAGATGAATAAACGTTAATCAATACAGTTTGGCTTTCTTGAAGGATCCTGTGAAGTGGCCATTGAATCTCCTTTCCTCCCTTGTACTTGAAAACTAACCTTTCAGATAGGTTTCTGTATGCATCAATTCCTCTCACTTCTTCTAGTTCATCTAGATAGAGATTTAGATTAGAGAATTCCTTGATGTCACATAAGTACATGCAATCTCCCTTATTGGCTTTAGATTGAGCTTTGACTAGAGATTTGGATTTGAGAGGTGACAACTTCACTTTCTTGATTGCTCTTGACTTTGTTCTTTTTGGCTTGCTAAGGATTGGCAAATTGAAGTCAGGAATTGGTAGGCTCTCCCAGTCTATTGGTTCATCCTTAGGCATAATGGGTTCACCATGAATGTTCCTGTAAGGATCCACCACCTTGATGTCTTCAAATACCACAGAGGGTTTTGATGATTGAGTTGTAGTTGAAGTGGATTCCTTAGAAAACTGATCCTCCAATTCCTTATCAATAAAATCCAGTTTCTTTTTGGTTCTTTTGGCCAATTCCTTGTATCTTGGAGATTTCTTATGTTCAGATTCAACTTGCTTCTTTGGATCCTGAGATTCAGTGATTCCAGATGGCTGAGAAGGAATCTGTTGTATTGGTTTCACAGCTTGTAGCTTTGCCAAGATAGCAGCTTGCTCTTTCTTTTTCTTAGCCTTTTTGGCATCTAGAATAGCTTGCTTCTTTTCCTGCTTCAATCTTGTCTTTTCTTCTCTCTTTGCTTGAGCAAATTGAGGATGTCCAGCCACCACACAAATTTCTTTCCCATTTCTAAAAACTTTAGCAATTCTTCTTTTTAAAGCTGAATCAGCGGGATCCTTGTAGAAGGCAATTGACCTTGACAGAAGCTTCTTCTCATCAGGTTTAAGTGTCTCATACACTGTATCCAAAGGGTTCTTTAATGATGATTTTGGATAGTTCACCCTTGACTTCAGAATAATTTCAGCCTTTGGAGATTTGATGCAGGATGGATGTCCTCTTTCCAGATAGTTCATGCTCATTTCATTCACAAAGATCTGTTTGACTTCAGAGTGATGAATGGCTGACTTTACTGGCTCCTGTACTAGCCCAAACTTCCTTTGTATGTCCTCATCAATTTTCTCCCAGTTGATTGGCTTCAACTGCTCCTTTTTAGCTTCTCTTAAATTGGCTGTTGTTGCATTGATCAGATCTATACTATTTGTTACTGGTGGATTGGTGAAAGCAATAGTGGGCATAATTACTTTACTGATTTGAATTTGAAGCTTCTCCCCCTCACTTTGAAGCTTCTCCCCCTCACTTGGTCCTTTCTCCCCCTTTTTGTTATCATCAAGTTGAGTAGAGGAGAAGGTTTGAGCAGCCACCAGTTTCTAAAGTAAATCTGTCTGTTGAGCTTGATGAAGATGAATGGCTGTTAGAGATGCTTCTATAGCTGACATTCATATATCCAAAGCATCTATCTTTATTGCAAGATCAGAATTTTTCCTTAGTTGCCTTTTGATGTCAAGCATTGTAGCTTCTGGAAGCTTATAATCCATTTTGTCTGAAATGGCCTTCTTCATCTCATCAATATCACCCTTGATGGTGTTAACATCTCTAGCATGTTGGAAGCCTTGAATATGTTGTAGTTGTAGAGAAGCAAGATGTGCTTGAAGGAGCTTCTTGGTGTTGGCATTTGTAGTGGTTTGAAGAGCAGTATTTGTCTGATTGATTACTTGAATCAGGGTTGTCTTGAAGTAGTGCTCATCACAGTGCTTTGAAAATTCCCATGATGGCATACCTGATCTTGAACTTGAACCTACTTCTCCCCCTATGTCCAATGCCTCTTCTTTACTATCTCCACCTTCATCACCAAAGAAATCTTGCTGAACCACCAGTCTCATAATCCACATCACCAGCTATAGAAGGCAAAACTGTGATGGCATCCTTAGCTCTTAGAATTGACTGAGTGGTATGCACCAAATTGAGCATCCTTTCTGCATTGTCATTGCCCTGTTCAGCTAGAAGTTGATAAGATGAAACAGGGTGAGTAAATGCCTCAGCATCAAGGGAGGTGGAATCTATAACAGCTTGAGGTTGCTGAGATAGTCCCTCCCTGTCTGCATCCTGGACATTCATTAACTCACTAGCAATGACATCCATCCTTATAGCTCATGTACCTGCATTTCTCTCTTGTACTCTCTTTTAATGCATCAGGGTCTCACCCTGGCTCCCCACCCTCACACCCTCACCTTCACCATCTAAGGTGGGACTCCTCTCACTCTCTTTTGCCAATCCTGAATAAATGGATTGCATAGTTTCACTCTTTTCCTCTCCTTTTTCCTGGGAGCAACCCAGACTCTCACTCATAACACTCTCTTCCCTCAATCCTAAGAGTGACTGGACAACCACTAAGTCTTTTGCACTTAAAATAAATGAAGTTTGAAACTGTGCAGAGACGCTCGATGGATGAGTAATATCCATTGGGTTAGTGGTTTTGTTATCCGACGGATAACTGCTGTTAAGCTTATCCGTCGGGATACAATCACTACTCGACAGATGAGCAATATCCATCGAGAGAGTAGAAATGAATGAACTTGGAATATAAACTATTGTGGACTCTATACTGATTGATGATATTTTGGGCACAGATGATTCAACAGTTCCTGAAAGAATAGGCAAATGAGCCAACAAATCATCTAAAAGATGATGCTCACTTGCATTAGATTTTGGCTTCCCCGATAAAGTTAAAGAAGGGGAATTAGGAATTGATGTGTTGATCATATCCATATCCAGAGAATTTGTAGGATAATTTGGTGTTTGAGGTGCTTCTATCACTAGAGATTTTGGCTGTGACTCCACATTTATTGGAGCCACATCAAGCTGAATTTGTGAAGGTGCAGTGACTGTGTCTTTAGCACTAGTTTGCACAGTGTGTGTACCCTGTGCATCCCCAAGGGTTTTGGATTTCTTCTTTCTGGCATAAGTTTGGGGTGAGCTAGTGTCCCTTACCCTCTTGGCATGTGCTCTTGGTTGAGAGCTTTGTTCAATAGTTACATCCTTTTGGGAGGATGTAACTAGAAATGAGCTTTTATCCTTTTTAAGCACTGTAGTTTGTTGGGAAACTGCATTGTGGCTAGGCTGGGAACCACTCAACTCTCCATCCTTATCCTTAGGGTTTCTTTTATGTTCACCCTTTCCCTCACCTACCTTGCCCACCTTCACACTCCCCTATTTGGTTTTGGTGGATTTTGCAACTGGCATCTTTTGAGAGATACCAGAGGGGGATTTCTTTTATATGGATTTTGAAATTTTTGTTGGTTTGGTAGCTTGGGTAGGCAACTGTTGGGTCATTGACACAGTTGCCATAGCTACACTAGAACTCAAAGAAACTAGTGAGGTTGGAATAGTAGTAGGGATAGATGAACTTACCTCACTTACCTGAGGTGCTTCCATTACAGGGAAATAGAAAATTGGCACTTATTTGTGATGATTTGCCTGTTTAAATCTGCAATAATCCTTCTCTCTTGAACCCAACAATCTAATTTGTTGTTTGGGTTCTCAAGCACAATTTTCTCAGAGAGGTGGTTAGCTAACATCATGAAAAATCTAGCATAATAAATACTTTTACCCCTCTTATTTAACTCTCCCACCTTAAAACCCAACTCAAATAGAATAAGGTCACTAAAATTAAAGTACTTATCTGTAACTAGCATGTAGAGCATGTTAAGCATGGAAATATTAACAGAATCAAAATTACTGATTTTACCAGAAAAGACCTTGGTCACTATATCACACATGAAACTCCATTCCTTCCTAAGACCCAATCTCCTAATGTCACTCAACTTAGATTTAAAAAGAGCATAGTTCATGGAATTAAGCATATTAACTATATCAGTGCCTGTGTGTGGTGAGGTCACATTATTATCAGGAATCTTGAAACATGCTTTAGTAACATCACTATTAATACAAAATTCATTACCTTTAATAGTGAGTGTGATGGTTTTATCAGTTGAGTTATATGAAGCAGTGGTCCACATCTCTTCAACAACTTCACAAAAGATGGTGGGTGATTCCAGCATGGCATAGTTAAGCTTGCAGTTCTTCACAAAATCCATCATTTTGTGGTAGTCACCAGAATGCTGAATCCCCTTGTTCACTAAGGCTGTGAAGTTATTCTTCTCATAAATGAAACCAGTTTGAGACATAATCTTGACAACAGGCGCCATTGTTATTGAATAAGAGCTTGCAGAGAGAGGGAGTAAGTGCTTTGAAAGAGAAAGAAATTGGAGCGAATAATTTGAGAATGATAAAAGAAAAGCAATGGAAATGAAATAGGCTTTTATACTATCTCAAAAATAACTGCCAAAAATAATAAAGTAAAATAAAGTAGCCAATAAAAATTGCCTAAAATAGCCGTTTTAAAAATAAACTATAAAAATTCCACCCATTATCCGTCGTGTTATGCTTACAAACTGTAAGTATACTCGATGGATAATGTTCAGGAAATTAACGGCTAAGATTAAGACAATTCGACGGATGAGGATAAACTGTTATCCGATGAGTCATAAAATATTCCAGAAAAATAATTGATTTTTATTAGCAAATAGTATTCCGACTGATGATCAAACTCGATGGATTACAATCATCCGTCGAGATGTAAATTTTGACTTAGTCAAAATTTCATCCAAGACTGAAAAATTAATTAAATTTCTGGCTGCATTACAACTTGCAAATTATCTCATAAAGATTTAAGAATAATTGAGCATACCTAACTCACTTACCAACCTTGAAAAGGTGGATTCATCCAGTGGTTTGGTAAAAATGTCTACAAGCTGCTTCTCACTTGGAACAAAATGTAGTTCCACAGTACCATTCATTACATGTTCCCTTATGGAGTGGTACTTGATGTCTATGTGCTTTGTTCTTGAATGCTGTACTGGATTTTCAGTGATGGCAATTGCACTTGTGTTATCACAGAAAATAGGAATCCTTTCAACTTGCAAATCATAGTCTAACAGTTGATTTTTCATCCACAAAAATTTGTGCACAGCAACTGCCAGCAGCAATATATTCAGCTTCAGCTGTTGAAGTAGAAACTGAATTTTGCTTCTTACTGAACCAGGACACAAGCTTGATTCCTCGAAATTGACAGGTTCATGTTGTACTTTTTCTATCAATTCTACAACCTGCATAATCTGCATCTGAATAACCAGTTAGATCAAAACCAGAATCTCTAGGGTACCAAATGCCAAGTTTTGGTGTTCCCTTGAGATATCTGAAAATTCTCTTAATAGCTACTAAGTGAGATTCTCTAGGATCAGCCTGAAATCTAGCACATAAACATGTAGCAAACATTATATCTGGCCTACTAGCTGTTAAGAACAGAAGTGAGCCAACCATGCCCCTATAACTTGAAATATCCACAGACTTTTCAGTAGTGTTTAATTCAAGCTTTGTTGCAGTAGCCATAGGAGTTTTTGTAGATGTGCAATCCATTAGATCAAACTTCCTTAAAATATCAAAAATGTATTTAGTTTGACTAATAAATATTCCATCACTAACTTGCTTAACTTCCAAACCAAGAAAGTAAGTTAGTTCTCCCATCATACTCATTTCATACTTACTTTGCATCAATTTAGGAAACTTTTTACAAAGTTTCTCATCTGTAGAACCAAACTTAATATCATCTACATAAATTTGAACAAGTATGCTAGAGCCATTAACATTTCTAAAGAATAAAGTTTTATCTACAGTACCTCTTGTGAAGTGATTTTCCAAAAGGAACTTTGATAAAGTGCCATACCAGGCTCTAGGTGCTTGCTTTAGTCCATAAAGTGCTTTCAAAAGATAATAGACATGTTCTGGAAAATTTGGATCTTCAAAACCAGGAGGTTGACTGACATATACTTCCTCCTCCAAATATCCATTCAGAAAGGCACTCTTGACATCCATTTGATAGACCTTGAAATTGGCATGGGCTGCATAGGCTAAGAAGATTCTGATGACTTCAAGTCTTGCAACAGGAGCAAATGTTTCATTAAAATCTATTCCTTCTTGTTGACTATAGCCCTTAGCAACCAATCTAGCTTTGTTCCTGACTAATATGCCATTTTCATCCATCTTATTTCTGAATACCCATTTGGTATCTATTGGATTCTTTCCTCTAAGCTTGGGCACCAGCTTCCATACATTATTCCTCTCAAATTGGTTTAGCTTCTCCTGCATAGCTAAAATCCAATCAGGATCCAACAAAGCTTCTTCTACCTTCTTTGGTTCTTCTTTGGAAAGAAAGCTATTGTATAGACATTCTTCTTGAGTTACTCTCCTGGTTTGAACTCTAGAAGAGACATCACCAATGATGAGCTCAAAGGGGTGATCCTTTGTCCATTTCCTTTGTTGAGGTAGATTAGCTCTAGATGAAGAGTCCTCATTGTTGTCTTGATGTGTGATTGAGTTTTGATTATTAGAAACTCCCCCTGAGTTTGTGGATCTTTGATTTGAGAAAGGGGAACTTTCTATAGGTGATCTATTCTGATTTCCAGCTTCTTTTGATAACCCGACGGATGGTGAATTTTGAGTTTCAACGGATGAAGCTGGTTGTCTACCGACGGATAATGCAGATTGCCTCCCGACGGATGAAGCATTTTGCAACTCGACAGATGTTGAATTTTTTGCTTCATTTGTAGTGGATTTTTCTGCATTATCCTTTGATACTGTTTCTTGATCACTTTCATCATCACTGTCATCACTAACCATCTCCACATTGTCAAATTAGAGGCTTTCATGGTAGTCTCCATCTTGCATTCCTTCAATCTTTTTATCATCAAACATAACATGTATTGATTCCACAACAATGTTGCTTCTTAGATTGTAGACTCTATATGCTTTACCAACAGCATATCCAACAAAAATTCCCTTATCTGTTTTAGCATCAAACTTCCCATTCTGATCAGTTTGATTTCTCAAGATATAACACTTACAGCCAAAGACATGAAGAAAATTTAGAGTTGGCTTCTTGTTCTTGAACAATTGATAGGGAGTCATGCATTTTGCTTGATTGATCAGAGAAATATTCCGAGTGTAGCATGCAGTATTTACAGCTTCAGCCCAGAAATCTGTTGGCAATTTAGATTCCTCAAGCATTATTCTGGTAGCTTCAATAAGTGATCGGTTCTTCCTTTCCACTACTCCATTCTGTTGTGGGGTTCTTGCTGCTGAAAACTCATGCAAAATTCCATTTTCTTCACAAAATTCTCTCATGACAGAATTCTTGAACTCAGTTCCATTGTTACTCCTGATTCTTCTAACTTTGAAATCAGGATGGTTATTGACTTGCCTTATGTGATTGATTATGATTTCACTAGCCTCATCTTTAGACTTTAGGAAATATGTCCAATAGAACTTTGAGAAATCATCCATAATTACTAGGCAAAATCTTTTCCTTGAGATGGACAACACATTGACTGGTCCAAACAAATCCATGTGTAGCAGTTACAAAGGTTCTTCAATTGTTGAATCAAGTTTCTTTCTGAATGATGCTTTAATCTGCTTTCCCTTTTGGCAGGCATCACACAATCCATCCTTAGAAAACTCCACTAGAGGAATGCCTCTGACCAGTTCTTTCTTTACTAGCTCATTCATGGTCTTGAAGTTTAGATGGGATAGCTTCTTGTGCCATAACCAAATTTCATCCTGACTTGCTTTGCTGAGAAGACAAGTAACAGATTCTGCATTATATGAGTTGAAGTCAGCTAGGTACACATTTCCTTTTCTCACACCAGTGAGAACCACTTTGTTGCTCCTCTTGTTAGTCACAACACAGGCTTCTGAGTTGAAGGTTACTGAATTGCCTTTATCACAAAGCTGGCCGATACTCAACAGATTGTGCTTGAGACCATCCACTAAGGCAACCTCCTCAATGATGACATTGTCTTTTGAAATCAAGCCATATCCCACAGTATAACCCTTGCTGTCATCTCCAAAAGTAATACTTGGGCCAGCTCTCTCCTTGAACTCTATGAGCAGGATAGAATCACCAGTCATGTGTCTTGAACAACCACTATCCAAGTACCATATATTCTTTCTGATTCCCTGCACACATCAAAATCAAATCAAGTTGATTTTGGTACCCAAGTTACCTTGGGTCCTACCTTGTTAGCTTTCTTTTTCTGTTTCTTAGGCTTTATCTCATTTGACTTGGGAATATCAGATTCATCCTTAGTCATTTGAGTTGGGCCTTGGAAACCATTCATCATAACATAATTATCTTGCATACTTTGATTAACAGGGAATGGCATGCTGCTAGTGAACATGTTATTCCAGTAAGGCATGCTAAATGGCATTTGTGGCATACTAAATGCAGCATAATATGGATTAGGTGCAAATGGCATATTAGCAAACTGTGCATTCATATTCTGTGTAGACATAGCATTCATAGGCATAGGAGGCATGACATTCATGTTGGTAAAGTGAGGTGGCACAGATATGGAAGTAGGGCATGGCAGATTTGCAATTAACAGACAAATGATTTACACTATCAAACTTGACACAGATTTTTCTTGGAGCATATTTATCAGGTGTGTAGTTATTGTGTTTGTTAATCCCTACTTTACCATTTCTATTATTCTTCTTTTTAGCCTCTGTTTTAACCTCAATCTCTTTAAGTCTGTCACTCAATTGCTTGACAGTCATATGACCAACATTAGCCTTTTTCCCTTTCTTAACTTGACTCGATTCTCCTGTAACAAAATTCTTGGAAACTGATTCATACTTTTCATTTAATTTAACAAGTTTGGCTTTACTGATAGGCTTGCTCTCAGTCGACTGATGAGGATTTATATCACTCGACGGATAACCCTTTTTGTTATCCGACGGATGACTCTCATCATCTGTCGAGTCTACATATGTTAGCACTCCTTCCACCAAATTTGGATCTAGCTTCTCCTTCTTCTTCTTCCAGGCTGCATCACAAAAGGACTCGATCCCTTGAACTTTGGTGATTTGAGCATGAACATCTCTAGATATTTTCCATGCCTTAATCACCTCTTGTTCACGTTCAAGCTGCTTCTTTAAAATTTCTTCTTTCTTCAAGAACTCAGTTAATTCCTCCTTGGCAATCTTACACTCAATTCTTAATTTTTCAAAATCAATGAACTGAGACTCTAGCACATTATTCCTCTCACTTAAAAATAAATTGTTTTCTTTGATTTTAGCATTTTCTTTAGTAAGAGACTTAAGTGTAACACGCAAATGATATAACTCTGTAGACATGTCATTTATAGCATCATTACACTCAGCTTTAGATAAATATGCAAGGTTTGTAGTAATTACCTGATTACTTGAAGAACTTGTCTCTGTTTCATCAGACTTGGCCATTAGGGCTAGATTGACATAGCTGACATCTTCATCTTCATCCAGACCATGCCCAGTCATTTTCTTGTGTAATAAAAGCCCTTTCCTTTTGTTTGAGCAACTCAAAGTATTTCTGTTTGTAATCCACAGGCTCAAACTTCTTTGTGTTGGAATCTGACTTTCTACACTCACTGGCAAAGTGCCCTGCCAAGCCACATTTGAAACATTTGAATTTTGATTTATCCATCATGTTTCTATTTGGCTTGGCTGCTCCAAAGTTCTTCTTGAACTTGAGCTTGGAAAATCTTCTGGAAAGAAATGCTAGATGTTCATCAATATCCTCCATGTCATCTTGGCTCAAAGAATCTTCATTTTCAGCTACCAGCCCCTTGCCCTTGTTTTCACAGACCTTTGAAGTTGACTCAACAGCTTCCATCTTCATTTCCTTCTCTTTCTCTAGCTCGGCAACTAGTGCAATGAACCCTCCTTTCTTCTTTCCTCTCTCCATCCTCTCATCTCGCTCTATTTCAAGCTCATAAGTTTTCAGGATGCTATACAGTCTTTCCAAAGTAAACTCCTTATAATCTTGTAAGTTTCTCAATGAGACTGTCATTGGTTTCCATTCCTTTGGAAGAGATCTAAGGAATTTTAGATTGGAGTCTTTTGTCTGATAAACCCTTCCATGCAGCTTCAGAGTATTTAGTAGTTTTTGAAACCTACTAAAGATGTCAGTGAGAGACTCACTTTCTTTATTATAAAAATGCTCATATTGCTGAATCAGTAGCTGCATCTTGTTTTCTCTAACTTGCTCAATGTCATCACAGATAATCTGTATAGTGTCCCAAACATCCTCGGCAATTTTGCAATTGATGATTTGTCAAACATACACCATCAACTCCATTGAACAGGATATTCATGGCCTTCTTATCTTTCCTGACTTGTTCAATATCAGGGTCAGACCATTCATGCCTTGGCTTGGGGACAGATGGCTCATTTCTAATTGCAGCTCTCATTGGTACTTGAGGACCTCTTTTTATGCAATCTACATAGACCTCATCTTGAGAAAGTAAATGAAGATGCATCTTTACCTTCCAGTGACGGTAATTATCTTTATCCAGAAAAGGAATCTTAACTCCAACATCCTTCTTGTTCATCTTGCTATTTTGCTGATCTTTACACTCTTTGTTTATCAAGAGCTTGCTCTGATACCAATTGTTAGTCCATTAACAATGCAACAAGAATTACAGAAGGGGGGTTGAATGGAATTCTTGAAACTTTTTCACAAATAAAATTGTTCTAACTTAAATATATATCAGTGTGAATTGATTTGCAGAGAGCGGAATAATAACTTGAAATGAATCAAAATACAAGAAATTAAAAACACAAGTCTTTAAAAACTTTCTGGTGGATTTGAATGTATCCACCAGAGATATATAATATATATTGATAGAACTCTGTGTAGCAAAAAGCTCACAGCTACTTACAAATGTTGAACAACTAAGAATACAGAGAAATACTGAGAATACAGCTTACAAATGTTTCTCTCTTGGTTGCTTAGTTAGTTATTCTATTTGCTGCTTCTTGGTTTATATATCACCAAGATTACAAAGTAATAAGACAAGATAATAAAACAAAAACTGTCAAGTCTAATACTATGCTGCTTCATTACTCTATTCCAGCATCTTTGAATATCTTCATAATATCATAGAAATGGCAATGCTTCTTTGTTCTCTAAAACCCAGTTGAATAGGCTTCCACATTCCATTTGCATGCACTCGACGCATGTGACTGTGTTGTCACTGTCAACAGATATTTGAATTATTTATCCGTCAGGTTCATGATCATCCGTCGAGTTTATGATCATCCGTCGAGTTCATGATCATCCGTCGAATGGCATTGTTGTTCATCCGTCGGGTAGCAAGCTGGCACTTGACTTTATTTTATTTATGCAGGATTACAAGACATCATCTATGTACAATTAATCAACTTATTCTGCATATCTAGCTAAAGTCAACATGACTTGAGTACTACTTACAGAATCTAAACAATGTGTATGCAGAAATGTGCTATAAACTTATTATTACATAAGCTACTCACTCGATGGATAATAAATCATCATCCGTCGGGACTATATTGAGTCATCTGTCGGGACTATAATCCTTATCCGTCGAGTGCTACATTTTTCACTAAGTAAAATCTACCAAGGTATTTTGTTAATGAAATCATCAAGTTCATAACATATACATAACAACCTATAAATCCTTGAATGGATGAAAAGGGGAGGACGCGCCATTGTCTTCCGGCTGTCAAGAAAAGCAAAAATGTAAGGACCAGAAAATGCCAGCACGTCTTCTTCTTGGGGCTACTTCATCATCTGAAAATTCGGAGTCTCTCTCAGTGTAAGGACCAGAAAATTCCCGATCCTCCGGGATAGGAGCCAAACCTTGTATGTAAAGGGGTGTTCGCCCCCGTGCTTCACTTCGTCCAGCATGTCCACTTCCTCCAACCTCGGGGTAAAAGGGCATCCCATAAGGGGGTTAGTGGTTACAATAGTTGAATACTCATACCCAACGGGTCGAGAATCCATAGGTGTATGTAGCTATTGAAGTTGGGGATTCGTCCCTTGAGGAGCCGAGGGAATCGTCTCTTGAGGTTGAGGTTCAGTTGTCCCTACCTGGGCTCCTCCTTAGGTGGCGGCATAGGTTGAATGCGGAGGTACCTCCACGGTTGACGAAATCGTTTGGATTGTCCCCGCTGGTGTTCCTTCTTCTAGGGCGCTGCTTCCTCTCCGTGTTCTCGCCATGGTTGTTGTTGTGCTTTCCCACAGACGGCGCCAAATGTTATGGATCAAAAACTAAGGTATGATAATTGATGTGTTGATTACTAGGGAACGTGAGCTTCGAGGCTCGATTTGACTGCTCTTGTGTTTCGTGACTCGATCTGCCTTAACAAGATGCCTACGTACCTTGCTGTATGCCAAGGATCAAGTCAAAAAATGTAGTTCTGATTGGTGGGGGGTGAGACCCCTTATATAGATGTTGGGAGTCCTCGAACTGGACTTAGGTTAGGAGACTTGGTGGGAAAGTCTCAGAATTAGAATAGACTTTGGAGTCCTAGAAAGTGGGAAGCTGATTCCTTATCCCACGAGGTTCCTTGGAGGTCAATCCACAATGATTTATTTCCCCACTAGGACTCATCTTGTCAACTGACTTATCCATTATTAATTAATTACGAAATTAATTAATATTCAGGGTTTTGGGCCCTCTCAAATGGGCCTACTTTTAGCCCAATTTTGATGCAACATTAATTACATACCCAAGCCTTATTTTATTCCCTATCAAATTTTGGAATTGTAACTATCCTATAAGCTCGTAGGCTTAAAGATTTTAGTATACTTATGTTTTGACAATTATAGAATCAAAGTATACTTTTAACTTCGTGCACAATTTATAGGGTATATATAAGCCAAGATCGAGATAAAAGAAGTGCAAGTAATTGGCTTTGAATTTGTGCTTTTGAAGTTTAGGTGGATGATTACGAAGTTTACTATTTATCGATTTATAATCCCACATAACACTGAAGATGTTAATGGAGATTATACGATACTTTTCGTAATGATTCTATATACACGAACTATGCGTTGGCCAAAATCGATATAAATAAAATATAAGTAATTGGCCAACTTGTGTGATTAAATCCACCTTTGAAACTTAGACGGATGATTACGAAGTTTACTATTTATCGATTCATAATCTCACGGAACACTAAAGATGTTAGTGGGGATTATACGATACTTCTCATAATGATACTATATACACGAACTATGCATTGACCAAGATCGAGAAAAATAAAGTGCAAGTAATTGGCCAACTCGTGTGATTTAATCCGTGTTTAATATTTGACAAAATTACGAAGCTTACTATTGATCTATTTATAATCCCATGGAACACTAGAGATGTTAGTGAGGATTATACGATACCTTTCGTAGTTATTTCTATATTCACGAAATATGTCGGCCAAGATCGAGATAAATAAAGTGCAAGTAAATGGCCAACTCGCGAGGTTTGTCAAATATGAAATCTCACTCGTGAGGAGTTATAGAGATTTATGAAATCTCACTCATAAAGAGTTATAGATATTTAAGTACTTGTATTTTATAGATCTTCTTCTTTTAAAGCTTCTTTTTGAAGATCAAGTTATTATTCGGATTCCGAGTTCGAATCTTTGTTCTCTTTTCTTTGAGAATATTATTTATAGGAGATCTAGTATTAGAGATTGAGATGAAATAGAGAAATTAACTATAAATCTCAAATAAAAGAAACTCAAAAAAGAAGCTACAAATTACCACTTTTAAAAAACGGTCGAAAAAATTTGCCGGAAAAATTTGTCCGAGGTTCGGCCGGATTTTGGCACTTTGGTCGAACTTGGGCAACCCTTTTGGAGGCCGGAGAGTGGTAGTGGATGAGCTCACTTGGTGGGAACAAGCTTGGTTGGGTGAAGTTAAGCTTGGGTTTCAAAAACCTTATATATATGTATATATCTAAGAGAGAGAAGGTTTTTGATAAGAAGTATGTGTTTAGATTTGAAAGATATGAAGGGAGAATACTTCTTGAGAAAATCCCAACAATTTTGTGGCTCTTAAGCTTGGTTGAAATGGGTTGGGTAGGGGTTTATTTATAGGAGAAGTTAAGTAGTTTGAATGGTGGAGATTTAAGGAGAATGAATGATGGATGATGTAAGTCACATTGATTGATGACATGAAAAGCAAAGTGTGTTAGTTGTGTTTCTTTGCAACTTTCCATATGAGACAAACAAGTTTTTGGATTTAAAAGCTCAGCTGATATATTAATATAATAATATATTTTCTTTTTCTTTTAATCATTGTTTAATCACTTAATTAATCATTAAACACCAAAAATTATGACCACCCAAAAAACTCTTAAATAAATACCATAAAAAATATGATAATTACCTAAATATTATAAAATAATGTTCTGCAAGTTTTGGTCAACTTGGTCAATGATAACTAGGTCAAACGTGCTCAACTGTGGGATCAACTACCTCGAAATTTGTGCCCGGACAAATATTTTCGAAATGTTACGAAATTTTTACCATGCATAGAAAATACCATTTAAATGATCCATACCAAATTTCAAGTAATTCTAGTATGTAGAAGTATTTTATCTAAAATTAAAACTGTTTCTAGTCACCCATTTCTTTCGAGTAAAAATACCATTGGTCTTGAAATTAAATATATGGATCATTTGACCAAAGTTTTGACTTTATTAAATACTTTAAATATATTTCCTAATATATAAAATATATTTGGATGGTAGGAAATATTTTTGAGCATTTCCATGAAATGCTGATTTTACGAAACGGGAGAAATTACTGTAAGTATACATGAAATGGATTATAAAACTGAATATTAATATTCCTAAAATGAATATCAATAAACTTTGAACGAAAACTCTTTTGATGGATGTAAAAATATATTTTGGAGTGAAGAGTAAAATATTTTTGATATATCACGAGACTTCTAAATAATATTTCTGATATATTCTTTTTTCGAGTTTGTTGACTTATTGATGTTGCAACAGAGATTTAAAAAAAATATTATGTCTTGATATTTCTTATTTGATTATATTGACTTAGAGATATATTCCATAAAGATATAATTTTGATGTTTTAGAATAATGGAACATTTCTTTTATATAAGTAGTCTTGAAAATACTTTTGCTAGTTGAACCATTTGACTTTGATTTAGATCAATTAAAATTATGTTCTAATAGAGAGGATCTACATGTATTTAAATTTTATTTTTAATCGTACAAATAACAAAATAAATAATATATCGAAGATATCCTTTTAATGAGATTTTATTTTATTTTTCTGAAAAAAAGATTTTTTTTTTTGAAAACTTTTGTGTACTCTTTCCCGAAAGGCGAGAAGCAGGGAGACTTGTCTAGTTCTCCTGATTGACTTTCCTTTTGAAAAATATATCATAAGCTGATAATTTTTTGGAATTTATAGCGTGAAATATTGAAAAAAAAGATACAGTAGATTTTTTTTTTTTTTTTGACGAAGATACAGTAGATTTTAATTGAATGAATAGTATATAAAATAATTGTGACGCTATTCAATAGGGAGAATTAGAATAATATATAATTAGCTGACAAAAAAGAAGAGAAAAAGAAAAGATTAGTAATTAGCTATTCTAATTCGGGGCTTAAAAGTTGAAGTGGACATTAAGCGTCCGATTAATCCAATCAAACGGTCCATACAACCCTGAATATTCCCCCCCTGTCCCTTTTAAACCCTTGGCCTACGCTCTTGTATCTCTTCACTCTCTCCCCCCCCCCCTGCATTTTCGCCATCATCTCATCAAAAACCAAGGTTCCATTTCAACTTGTTTTCTTTCAACTTATGTTGATTATATTTATCGATTTAGATGATGTTTGTTTATGTGTTTATTCTAATTAAAATCACAATAATTTGTTATTTACAACTTCGATTATGTATGTCATATTTGTCTTCAGCTCGCTCTATTTTTAATTATACTGAGTAGTTGATTATGCGTGTTTAAATTAGTATCTATTTTTTGGATTCATCAGCACTATGTTATTTTTGTATAGTTTCTGATTTTACCTGATAATAGTAGCACAAGCTTAATTTGATTTCGTATCTGTACCAACACTTGATCTCATATTTGTAACCGATGACTTATTGTGCGGTTGTAATACTAACATATTTCATTTTCGTGTGTTTTGTTCTTGTGGAAATTATTATGTCAAAAATTTGTACTACTTTTATTTAGTGAATGTAAAATGTGGAAGACTTTTTTGAATGTGTAATGTATATGTGTACTTTTTATAGGTTTTAAGTTGTCTTGTTTAGATTGTAGGGTAATGTTTGATTTTTCTCGTTTTATAGCTATGGGAAAGTGCTATCCAGTTGTGAGTGAGGAGTACAAGGCTGCTGTTGACAAATGCAAGAGGAAACTTAGGAGTTTAATTGCTGACAAAAATTGTGCTCCGTTGATGCTTCGTCTAGCGTATTTCTCTCAACCCTCTCACTTTATATCTGTGTATAGAGTATATTTACACTGCAGACGTCTTTTTTTATATAAAATTAGTGCTTATTCTGTTATTTTGGATTAATTACGAGAGCGGAGACATGTCAGATGGGATGTAACATTTACGCGCCGTATGCTTATTTCAACATGTACTCAGAAACATAATCTGAATCTGATGATTAATGAACCAGTGCTCTCACATGGAGGCTGTTTTTAACTCCCTCTTTTTACCTATTCTTTTTTTCTCCCAAAATTGCTCTTTCTCAAACTTGGTTAATGTCTGTGTTCTCCCTTCGTCCAATTTTTGTCTCTGTTCAGTCTAATAGATTGTGGTTGTTTGGGGCTTGTGCTATCAATCAGGTGGCACTCAGCTGGTACTTATGACCATAAGACTAAAACTGGTGGCCCTTTTGGAACAATGAGACTCAAGGGTGAGCTAGCTCATGGTGCCAACAGCGGGCTTGACATTGCTATCCGGCTTTTGGAGCCAATCAAGGAGCAGTTCCCCATTCTTTCTTATGCTGACTTCCATCAGGTTCTCAGTTCACACGTGCACTATATATACATAAAAGATAACTGTGAAATAAGTTACGGGTAACTTCTTTCATTACTCAATAAGAAGACAACCTTACCAAGATAGAGATACTTCTTGCAATTAATAAGCCATAAGTCATCTAATTCTAGTTCATGGTAATTCATAATGTTTAGACGATTCACGTACATAGTTACATACAGATAATCCTTTATTCAGATTTAAGTTGCGAATGACTGGTATTATCATACTTGTCAATGTTATCATCTTTAATTTTCCGCTAAATTTGAATGTTATCATCTTCTCTACACTATCTCCTACTTTTTCTTATACTTGTAAGTTATGTCACTTCTTATCTACTTCCACAGATTTCATTTTATTCGCACCTTCAATCTTTTCCAACCAATCAAACACATCATATGAGTTTTTTTTGTTAATTGCATTTGAGTTGTTTATACAACATATACAACGTTATGATAAACTTTAAAAATTATTATTAACCTGATATTGTTGATGCTACTTACTCTAATTTATGTAAACGCAGGAACATATATAGCAAAGCCAGAGGATTGGTGGAGGAACTAGCATGTTTATAAAGAACAATTGAATCACTTATTATGTTTTCTTATATATTAGCTGCAGAAATGCATTCAATAAATAAAAATAGTGTATATACTAACTGTATGCTAAGTTTGAATCTGTAGAGTATTTAAAACTTTTGTAGGCTTTACCATAAACCAAGAACATTGTGGAACTAAGGATAAGGCATGTATATGCAGAGATGATGCAATTTAAAGTTGTGGCAAACATTCCTTTACTGGACCTGTATTTCAGATTTTCATTTCTTCCAAGTAAATATGCTTATGTTTTATTAAAATGCAGTTGGCTGGAGTAGTTGCTGTTGAGGTTACAGGCGGGCCTGATGTTCCATTTCACCCAGGAAGAAAGGTTTGTGAAGTTAACTAAGTATATGGTTTTTAATCTGGTTGAGGCTGCAATAATGATGGAGCTAATAAATGGTAGTTTGTGTTTATACGTATGGTGCAATGCTTTAATTTGGTGACCAATTTTCATGAAGCATCTGTCAGCAAAAATCATTGCACAGAATCACAAGTGGAAAGATGTCTAGACCATAAATGTAATGTGAGATATTAATAGGCAGTTTTTTTTTGCAATGGAGTAACATCAGCAGTTTAACTTTTCCCTTGTAAAAGGACTCTAACTCGTTATTGATATGTATATTGTAGTGCCTGAATACACCTCTTTTATTAATAAACTGGCTACATAATATTAAATATACATAGGCTACATGTCACTGATTGATTATTTTTCCTTTGCATTCCAGGATCTTCAGGAGCCACCAGTAGAAGGCCGTCTTCCTAATGCTACCTTGGGTTAGTCAGTTTAAGAAGTTGTACTGCAATTTAGTAGTAAACTTTAAAAAAAAATCAGAACAGATTACTTAGCTGCTGAAAGATATATATGAACTGTCTTGAATCCCCGTAAATATTCTATTGCAGGAAATGATCACTTGAGAGATGTGTTTGTAAAACATATGGGACTCTCCGACAAGGATATTGTTACACTGTCTGGAGGCCATACTCTGGTACGGGTTATCTTTCTTTATTTTCATTGTAGTTCCAATGTACAATCTAAAATTGCAGAATGATCAATAGTTTGTGGTCACGTTTTCTCAGGGAAGGGCTCACAAGGAGCGATCTGGGTTTGAGGGACCCTGGACCAGCAATCCTTTAATCTTTGATAACAGTTACTTTAAGTAATTCCTAGTTTTCTACTTGGATACTATTATTCTTTTACCTCCAATCATAGAGGTTATTGTAAATTTTGGTTGTTTTGTTTTACAGGGAACTCTTGACTGGGGAAAAAGAAGGGCTTCTGCAATTGCCCACTGATAAATCTCTTCTTCAGGACCCTGTCTTCCGCCCTCTTGTTGAGAAATATGCTGCAGTTAGTAATATGCCATCTTTATTCAAATAATGTTTAGGCATTGAACCGAATACCTTATATATGGTTGACAGGTTCATTAAGAAAAATACATTTTAGTGAAAATGCTTATATTTTTGTTACCTAATATAGGATGAAGATGTTTTTTTCACTGATTATGCAGAATCTCACATGAAACTCTCTGAACTAGGGTAAATTATTGTCAACTTTTGGCATGATATGTATTCTCAATATAAGCATTACTTTTGGTTTAGTCGGTAAGTGTATATCTGCCAGCTGACGTTATTGTTATACGAATTTCTCCCAGATTTGCTGAAGCATAATGCTGTTGGTCGACACAAACACTGGGAAGAATGCATGGTGCTTTTCATATTATGTTATAGATTTGAATAAACTTGAATGTGAAATTTGTTAGTGCTGGTAAAGGTCCTTTCCCATGATGCTATAATTTTCTTTATGTTTATAACAACTTTATTTATATGAAGAATATAATGGATTATCTTCTAGTAAGAGCTTATCACTTTTCGTTTTGGATTCGATTCCCTCTTATTCCGACACTTGTTAGAACATATACTCACATAATTCTCACTTATCCCGAGATTTGTTATAACATATACTCACATATTAGCCTAATTATTCAAAAAAGAATAAGATGGATTCATGTTTGAGTATCGACCTTTCTTATTTTCCAAACAATTCATCTCTTTGAAAGATCTTTGATGCAGCATGCAAGCAAGATAACTAGTATACAGTGATATTGACCAAAAAAAATTATACAATTTTTGCAATAACTTATCAAATACTTTTTTCGTCATTTAATTGTTGATGAAGACGGAGGTTTAGCGAGAACCTTTAGAGCATATGCACCGCTCACGTTAAAACATCAATTCGGGAGCATATTTGATTTTTTCCTGCCATGTGATAATGCAGCGCAGTGTTTATTGCTCCTTTGATTTTCAACGGCCCATCAATTCAGGAAGCAGGCCATCAGTATTTGATGGAGTCTCCAACGGGCATCAATACGTGGGGCCCCCGTTTCAAAGCATGCTGTCATTGTTTTTTTAGTTGTTTTCACTGTATAACAGCCATATTATTTTTAGTAACGGTCAAATTAACGGTCAATTTTTTTTTGCTTATAAAAACTGATCCCAAAATTTTATTTGTAACTCAAACTTTTACACACTCATATTTCCTTGCAAAAATTTTACACATTCATATTATTACATATTTAAATATATAATGGGTACTAATTGGCTTCCTTCCGAAGAATTACAATTATGTGTTTTGTGGGCTCGACAATCTGTTGATCCGATCACCGGTCGATATTCAAACAAGAATAATTTATGGGGGCGAATTCATGAGGATTATGCAAAAAATTGGTGTGGGACTCCGGAGAATCCTCATGCCGAACCTCGTTCAAAAATTGCTCTAGACTCGCATTGAGTACCATTGAAGAGAGCACTAAAAAAATGGCAATGTGCAAAAAATCAAGCTAGTAGATATACTGCAAGCGGAACCAATTTGGTAGATGAGGTAAAAATATATATACTTTTCAATACGTTTTTATATTTGTGATAATTTGGTTTCTAATTTTTTTTTTAATTTTCTCAGATAACTCAGGTTCAAGGATTATATTTCAAGGAAATGAATAAGACATTTGACAAATGGGAATGTTATGAAGCAGTTGCAACACATCCTCAATTTGTGGACGTTCCCACCACTTCTCCTCCATTTCAACGAAATTTTCCAACACAAACGGAATCACCAATTAATTTGAATAGTGATGATTTCGTTGATGAAGAAGGTTTTACAACTCCAGAGTCTAATCGAGAAATAGAAAGTCCTTCCAGTCCAGTTAGACCGATGGGAGTAAAGGCGTCCAAACATGCAAAAAAGAAGGGAAAACAACGTATGACCGAAAAAGAAGAGATGTCTATGACTATTTTCAATAGTATGCAATGTCATCAAAAACAACTAGTGGAGGCCAACATCAAAAGAGATGAAGAAACCCTTCAAATGTCGAGGGAGATGTTAGAACTTGAGAAACGAAAAGAAGCAAGACAGGCAAGACTTGATGCACTAGAGGAACGGAAAGAAGCAAGATTGGCAAAACACGAGGCTATTGAAGAATTAAGGGAGCAAACAAAGATCATGACAATGGATACTAGCCAAATGACCCCTAATACAAAAAGATGGTTTAAGAGAAAGAAGGCTGAGATCATGGAACAAGTGAATGAGACTACTACTGGCAGTGCTTATGTTCCTCGCTTTGATGATGATTTTTATGATTAGATTTAGCTATTATGTTTTTAATTTAATTATGTTCCATATTTTATAATTATAACTATGTTTACTACTTTCGAATTCAATAAAATAAATTTATTAGAAATTGTCAAGTCATACATTTTAAGAGGTAATAAATTGACAACTACTGATTAGCTTCCATTGCCCAGTTATGCTCCACCAAATCATTTTGAAGCATTGTATGAATATAAGCTGATTCCAAGTTCTCAATACGATCCCAAAATGCTTGTTGATTTCTTCCATTTCTTTGTACTGGTGCAAAAGGAATTCGAACTCCATTGTTATCTACTGGCCCATCATAAACCTGTGATGCTAATGGATTCATTAAATCTTCTTCAACCGGCTCAACAAAATCTTCTTCCACAAATTCATCCTCAACTATCATGTTATGCAATATGATGCAAGTCATCATGATACTTCTAAGTGTGGAACGCTTATGCATCCGAGCACCATGACGAAGAATAGCCCATCGAGATTGCAAGATACCAAAACACCTCTCCACATCTTTGCGATATGCCTCTTGTTTCTTAGCAAATAATTTTTGTGATTGAGTGGCAGGATTTGATATAGTTTTTACAAATGTTGAATACCTCGGGTAAATTCCATCTGCAAGATAATAAGCATTGTTGTATCGTTTTCCATTGACGTGAAACACCACCGTTGGGCTATTTCCTGCGATGACTTTATCAAATACAGGAGACTGGCCTAGAACATTAATATCATTCTGAGCTCCAGGCACACCAAAAAAAGCATGCCAGATCCAAGTGTCATAGGAAGCGACCGCCTCTAGAATAATTGTAGGTCGTCCTTTTCGACCACTATAAGCTCATCCCCATCCGCTTGGACAATTCTTCCATTCTCAGTGCATACAATCGATACTTCCAATCATACCTGGAAATCCCCTTTGTTCTCCCCTTGTTAAAAGCCTTCGTAAATCTGCTGGTGTCGGAGCACGAAGGTACTCTTCACCAAAGAGACCTTCTACTTGTTGACAAAATGTTTTCATACACTCAAGTGTGGTTGATTCTCCCATTCGACATATTTCGGCACACTGATCAGCCGCTGCACCGTAAGCTAGCATTCGTAGTGCAGCAGTCATTTTTTATTGTGGTAACAACCCCAATAATCCAATTGCATCTGTTTTTTGATGCCAATAGGAATCTTGAGTACAAAGAGCGGTCATGATGCGATTGAAAACATGAGGACGCATTCGATACCTCCGACGAAAATCATCTTCATTGAATATTGGACGATCAACGAAATAATCTGCCATGAGATTTTTTCCTCTTGATAGCCTTTCTCTGGGATGATTAGAAGATTTTCCAGGTCTTGAGCCTCGTCCTTGTGGTTCATCTGAGCTATCGATGAACTCCTTCATCATTGCCGCTTCGGTCACCATGGTATTCATAATTTCAGACTCTTCTTGACTGTGTTTTTGTCTCTGACTCAATAATCTTTTTAATGAATTCATTATTGAAAAGATTGTATTGATTTTGAGATGACTATAATATGAAGAACATCTATTATTTATAGAAAATTTTCTATCTATAAATCTGGATCATGACACGTGTCATAAAGTGAATGAACGAAAATCTTATCAAAAATTTAAATTTATCCACTATCTTATCAAAAATCTAAAATTATCCAGCAATGTATTATTGGATACGATTTGTGGGACCATTAAATAATAGAGATGAAATTAAATTTATGATATATAATATAATTATTTATTTGATGAATAGTAATTGATGGATTGATGGATTGATGGAGTTACGTGGGTGTATAAAAATTAAGAAAAAAAGTGATTCTAGCATGAATAGTAATCAACTCCATTGATTGAATTGATGAATTGATGAATTGATGGAGTTGAGGGGTGCATATACTCTTAGTGTGTACAATTCAGGATATACAGTTTATGGTTCTTTTTTTTTATTTTAAAAATTAATTCGTACCTTCTCTACTCTCGATCAAGTGATTGTGGGACTCATATCACAACAAAATCTATTTTGACTGTGAGATCGGTAATAATTTGACTTTGACATGGGGATGACAAGAAAACTCACTAAGAGCAACTCCAAGCGTTGCCAAACAGGCTCCTCAATTTAACTAATATTAAATGGGCTCCCAAGTCAATTTATTTGGGCCTTCTCCAATAGCCTCCTCAGAATTTTCTTATTTTTCTTTCTTTATTCTATTTCTAACAACGGTCACCTGCAATTCATATTTGAACCTGTAATTTTATAACATCTCTATTTTCAAACATTTTCTCTTCCAATAACACTGAATTATCCTGAAAATATCTCTCTATCTCTCATTGATTCTAATGGAATCACTCTTTTTGTAAGGTATAAAATATTGAATTTTAACTATATAAAAGGCAGTAGATTGAATTCAATCTACTGTATAAATAATGCAGCTTAATATCACTGACACAGTAGATTGAATTCAATCTACTGTGTAAATAATGGAGTAAGAAAAAATGAAGTAAACATGTTAGCTGCATCATAATATACTGCACTTGAAACTATATCAGCTGCATCATAACTTTACATGCCAGAGTAGGTGATAGTTCAAAAACTGATGCACTTTAGAACTTCTTGAACCACATGTGTAAACTGTGCTTGCTGGAAACTAGAAACGCCTCCCAGACTTGATAATTCATTCAACTACGAATTCAATATGGAACCACATATTGTAATTTGATATCCATCAGTAAACAAAACACATTCAGAATACGAAAACACAATCCGTAAAGTTTTTGGTACAAGGCCTTCTATCTTTTGTTGTTTGTGATGGAAAAGCCTGGGATGAAATGATATTTTGTTCTTCACTTTGTTCACCACCATGACTTTGTGAAAAACATATATTTGGAGAAGGAGTTGTGTATTCATCATACAGCGGATAATCGGAGTTTAACATTTGTCAAAATTCATCACATTGTCATTAACCTTTAAGAAATAGACTGATGAGAAAAGTGAATAAAAGTGACAATAAAATGGAGGGAATCTGATGTACCAAAATAGGAGGGAAATGGTGACCCATTTGGGAGGGAAAATGATAATATACTAATAAAAAAATAGTGTAACAAACATTAGATACTCCTCAATAATGAGGAAAATTTTGAAGATCCTAAATATATAGGGAGTGATTAGGAGTGTGTTGGAGTTGAATTTTGTGCTATTTTTGTCAAAAAATGACTTAGGAGGATAATTAGAGGAACACTTGGAGTTGCTCTAATAATCTGAAGATACAAAATTTACTAATATTTTCAAATTAGACGTGCATAATAATTAGGGTAGGGAAAAACTATGATGCAAAATTTACTAATTTTTTAAAACTAGACGTGCATAATAGTTAGGTTAGGGCAAAAAACTGAACAAAGCACGAATGGTTAAAACGGATAAAAAAGGAGCCTAAAGTGAAAATTTAAAACCCAAACAGATCTCATGGGTTTGTTCCGGTTATTGGTTAAAATCAACCAATTATTTAAATAAATAAAATATATAAGTTAGTGATATTAAATTAAATATCAAAATTTAGTTTTAAATAATATAACATTGGCCACTTGATCATTTAAAATATTTTTATTGATGAAATTTTATATAAATGCAGGAAAATTCAATATTACTAAATATTAATTGATATCATAACATATGTTGTTTGGTATCTATTTTGGTCCCAAACTTTGGACCATTACAACTACCGTAAACAATATATATGCATTTTGTGACCCTTGTTGAACTGGTCAGTTTGTATGCATACAATAGACTAGACCTGACAATACTCGTATATGACACGTGAACACGGAATGAAACGATATAAATAATTAGTATTTGAGTTCGAAAATTTGGTACACGAATACGAAAGTACACGAATACGAAAAAACACGAATATAATTAGTGTCGGGTCTCGGTTTCCGATGTAGGTACACGACACGGAACGAAAGTACACGGAATAAATAAATAGTTATATTTTTTTTAAAATATAATATATATATATTACATACAAAATAAGAATTTTACTTATTCTAAATAATATATATATATATATAATTGTAATTTGTAAATACTAAAAGTCTAAAATACAATTTATTGGTCATTTGACTAGTTGAGCAGCTGTGATCATTTAGGGTTTTAGTTTTTGTCCCTTTACTTTTCATTTCCCTCAAATTTACTTGTTTCGTGCTTTTGTATTCAGAACTTTGTTGTTCATTATTTAATACCATTTAATTAATTATTGTATTTTTTAATATTTAATTTTTTTCGTATATAATCCGTATACTTTAGTGTACCAAAACGGGTAAAAACGAATATATTAGTGTCGGGTTAGTGTCACCAAATTGGTACACGAATTCAAATCCGGGTCGGGTTCGGGTTTAAGGTTTGGTACACGAAAATACGAAAGTACACGGAACGTTTGTACATGACACGGAACGTTGCCAGGTCTACAGTAGACTAGCGGGCTAACAAGTTGGGCTGTCTTAAAGACTTTCCCGCCGCTGACAGGGCTGAAATTAACTAATTTACTAAGCCGTGTTTCATTATGGTCTTATAAAAGTGTTTTTAAATAAAATAAATTAGAAAAGAGTTATTTGAATTTTCAGTTTAGTGCCGGTCATTCTGAATAATAACTTCGAAGAAAAATGATCAATTTTTTCTGAGCCCTTCTACGATTTTTTTTATCATCAGAACTCTTGATTTCAACCCTAATGTCTAATAAACTGCGTTTCGCAGCGGCCTTATAAATATCAGATATTAACGTTCTATTCCCAACATCCATCAATTTGATTGGCATGCGTGTTACCTGCGTGTTTATGATCACATTAAACAATAAATATAAGAACAACCCTAAAAACAAAATAATAATCTTAATATACCAAACAAAAGTACCTTAAAGTTAACCATGAGACCAGACCTGAACTTGCAAGCGAAACACAAATCACAGAAAACAAACATTAGTACATTTACAACTTCATTCACACTATACAATAAAAAACTATCATAAACTCTTCTGCAATAATAAATCTCTTATTTTATAATTTAATATTTTGATTTATTGATTCATAAAATGCATCTATAATTATTTTTTGACTTGTGTAATATTAACTTTGTTTGACTTGAAGAGAAAGTTTAAAAGAATATAAGACTGTTATGCAAGATTAACCTTGTTTGATTTGAAGAGAAAGTTTAGAAGAATGTAAGACATTGTAGTTTTTAATAAGATTTTTTGTTGTCTCGAAGAGAAAGTTTAGAAGAATATCAGGCAATTGTAGATTTTAATAATTTCTAAATAAAAAAAATAAAAAAATTCAAAAAATAGAATGAGGTGATTTAAGGGGCTTCAGATAAACGTCGTATATTGATTTTATGTGGACATAACATGCATATCATCAAAACTAGTTCACCATACTTTAATCTTTGTTAATTGTTTAAGGTTATATTATTCTCTAGCTTCTGCTCGAGAATCATAGCAGATGCATCCCATCTTTTTGTTAGTGTTTAGACTATAAATTTGATTGAATACCATCTTTGAGGCTAATTGTGTCCCAAATTTAGATTAATTGTGGAAGATAATAACCATTTTATACTTATCAGTTTTGTAACTAAAATCGAGCCGATTATAACCGAATAGGAGTTTTTTTAAATTAAAACCCAATTTTTGAAATAGGTAGCATTCACATTGATGTTGTAGAACTATACACAACTCCAACTCTCGAAATAGATAAAGTAACCATTGGATATCTGCAGCAGTGTGAGCAAGAGCACAATATTCAGTTTCTATACTAGACCTTAATACAGTAGATTGCTTCTTAGTGCCTTACGTAATCAAGTTTGGTCCAAAATATATGCACATCCATGTTGTTGACCTCCTATCATCAGGATTGACCTCCTATCATTAGGGAAATCAGCCCAATCAGCATTTGAAAACTCATAAAGATGTTCATCCTGAGATTTGGTTATATGAGTACCAAAATGAATGGTATCTTTAAGATGACGTGGGTGACGTTTCACAACTGCTAATTGAGTTTGGCACATTTCATGCATTAATTGACGCACTTGATTCACATCATATTTTATAACCGGGCTTGTGATTATAAGATACCCTAGAGTACTTACAATGCTACGATATGCAGTGACATCAACCAAACAACTACAGTCAAAAGAAGATAGCTTTGTACCTGGGGAAACTGGAGAGCACACGTTTTGGCAAAGGGAATTTTTTTTCGTTCCAAACGATCAAGAGCGTACTTAGTTTGACATAATAGTAGACCCGAACAATCTCATTTTACCTCAACTCCCAAAAAATAATTGAAAGAATTCATCCGTCCCCTTTCTCATTAATCAAAGTAACAATATATACAACATACATCAGCACTATCATCTCCTACTTTACAGGAAACTAATTACCTAACAATAATGTACAGGGAGAGATTGTAGGCATAGATATAGATGACTAAATCTACACCAATCAATTAACAATTATCTACAAAATATATTCTATATTTAACACTCCCCCGCAGTCGAAGCAGGAGGCTTTCCAACGCTGAGACTGTCCCGAAATTCCTCAAATAATACCCGGGGCAACCCCTTTGTAAAGATATCGGCTATTTGATACCGGGATGGAACATATAAAACACGAACTTGCCCACGCGCAACCTTCTCTCGAACAAAATGAATATCCATTTCTATATGCTTGGTATGCTGGTGTTGAACAGGATTACCCGACAAATAAATGGCACTCACATTATCACAATATACTAATGTAGCCTTTTGTAGTGGACAATGCAATTCGAGAAGAAGATTTCGAAGCCAGCATGATTCTGATACGACTTTGGCCACACCACGGTACTCGGCCTCGGCACTAGATAAAGAAAGTGTAGGCTGTCGTTTGGAGGACCAAGATAATAAATTGTCCCCTAAAAAAACACAGTAACATGATGTAGAGCGCCTTGTATCAGGACACCCACCCCAATCCGCATCAGTGTAAGAAATCAGAGATGAAAGAGATGATGGATATAAATGCAAGCCTTGGTCTAAAGTACCTTGTACATAGTGAATGATACGCTTGAGAGCAGACATATGATCCGTCCGCGGATCATGCATGTGAAGACAAATCTGTTGGACGGCATAAGATATGTCCGGCCGTGTAATAGTAAGATACTGTAGAGCCCCGGCAAGACTCCGATAACGAGTAGGATCAGTAACGGGAGTACCAGATGTGGCACTAACTTTAGACTTGGTGTCAACTGGAGTAGCTGAGGGTTTACATGATGCCATTCCTGCTCGTTCAATGATTTCTTCAGCATATTTGCGTTGAGAAAGAAACATACCACCCTTATGCCGAGTGACTGCTATACCCAAAAAATAATGTAAGGGGCCAAGATCCTTCATTGCAAACTCGGAACTGAGGCTAGCTATAATAGAACGCCGGAGAGCATGTGAAGAAGCAGTAAGAATAATGTCATCGACATATACCAAAAGATACGCCATATCGAACCCTGTTTTGTAAATAAATAAGGAAGTGTCACAGTGGCTATTAGTGAATCCAAGAGATAGGACATAATCAGCAAAACGCTTATACCAAGTCCGTGATGCCTGTTTAAGTCCATAGATAGACTTCCGTAAGAGACAAACATAGTCTGGATGAGTACGATCCCTATATCCCAATGGTTGATGCATGTACACAGTTTCTTGAAGCTCACCATGAAGAAAAGCGTTCTTGACATCTAATTGATGAATTGGCCATGACTTCGAAAGAGATATGCTGAGGACTGTCCGAATAGTAGCCGGTTTAACAACCGGACTAAAAGTATCCCCACAATCGACACCAACCTGTTGTGTTTTACCATCACCTACAAGACGAGCTTTATGCCTCTCAAAAACACCATTAGAATTAAATTTGTGAGTAAAAATCCACATTGAACGAATTATATTAACACCAGGAGGACGGGGTACTAAATCCCACGTCTTATTTTGCATAAGAGCTTGGTATTCATCATCCATAGCCAATTTCCAGTTAGTGTCACGTAGAGCAGCTATTGGGTTACGAGGCAAAGGTGACTGTGAAACCTCAGTGTGTAACGCCTGGTATTTAGGATTGGGTTTAAAAATACAACGCTGACTGCGAGTGATCACACCTTGTCTAGGAATCGGATGAGGAGGGGAAGGTGCCGGGACAGGTTCTGGTGTATTAGGTGGTAACTGGTTCGGAGTGTGTGTAATAGGTGATGTAGCAGGTGGTGTGGGAGGAGGACTGTGTGTGGTTCCTGAAAGTGGTGAAACTGGAGTAACAGGCTGTTTGATATGTTCTATCACATAAGGAGAATAACCTTCATCCAAAAAATTATAAGTCGGAGATGTATGCATTGATGCAAACGGAAAATTTGTTTCATCAAATAAAACATGTCGACTTATAATAATTTGACGAGACGACAAATCAAAGCATTTATAACCCCGATGATTAGGTGGAAAACCTAAAAAAACACAAGGAGTAGAACGAGCTTGTAACTTATGGATTTTAGTGGATGGAATAAGAGGATAACATAGACATCCAAAAACTCGTAAATGAGAATAGGAAGGCACCCGTCGATACATAATTTCTAAGGGAGATTTATATTCTAACATTTTGCTTGGAAGAATATTAAGGATATATGTTGCCATCTATAATGCATGATGCCAAAACGAAGGGGGAGAGATGCATGAGAAAGAAGTGTACGAGTGACATTATTTAGAGATCGGATTTTTCGTTCAGCTTTCCCATTTTGTGAAGAAGTGTAAGGACATGATAGACGAAAAGACATCCCACTCTTTTTACAAAAATCCCAAAAAAAAACATTATCATATTCTTTCCCATTATCACAGTGCATATTTTTGACATTACGTTCAAATTGGGTGACAACATGATTTTTAAAAATCATAAACTTCTCATAGACCTCTGACTTATGACCCAATGGAAAAGTCCACAAGAAGTTAGAAAAATCATCCAAAAATAAAACATAATATTTATGCCCAGCAGAACTCAAAACTGGTGAAGTCCAAACATCACTATGAATAATGTCAAAAGGAAAAGAAGTACTCGAATTAGATGGAACAAAAGGCAACTTAATATGTTTCCCAAACACACATGAACGATAAAGAGTAGAAGTAGATTTACTATTACAGTCAATGCATTTATTCATCCTAAGAGCTTGTAAAACAGGAGCACTCGGATGACCCAATCGATCATGCCAAAGCGATGAAGAAATAGCTGCAAAAGTTGATGAGATAGCTTGTTTTGAAATAGAGCGAAGAGGATAAAGATCACCCTGACTATCACACCTCATTAGAGGTATCCCCGTCCGAAAATCCTTCATAGAAAACCCAAAAGGATCAAACTCAACCGAAACAGAATTATCAGTAGTGAATTTCCTAACAGAAATTAGATTTTTGATAATTTTGGGAGCATGTAGAACATTATTTAATGATAAAGATGAATTATGAGAAGGTAAAACAGTATGACCATAACCACTTACTGGAATAGACTGACCATTTCCGACAATAATACCAGAATGTTGATTGCTCAAATGAAAATAAGACGAGAGATTACCGTTTGACGAAGTCATATGAGAGGTTGCGCCAGTGTCCATGTACCAAGAAGGATCAGGTGGATTAATAGTCATTGTGTGCATAGCCGAAGCAATATCAGTTGGCATATAGGAACCCGACTGACCATTGAGAGATGGAGCCACAGAAGCAGTATAGGCCTGGTATGGTTGTTGTTGCGGACGAGAGCCGAGAACACCATTCCTGTTGGTAGAAGGAGGAGGTCGAGCCCAACCTTGAGTAGGCATAGGACATGGTGGAGCAGCCCATTGAGGCCAGCCATAATTTGCATAGGGACCCCAACCCCAAAATGGCATCTGCTGGTGTTGTCCCGGCGGGCTAGGCTTGTTGGCCCTGCCGTTACCGCCCTTGATATTCCGGCCACCACCACGACCATTCGAACTTTTGCGACCGTTTTGAGATTGTTTGCGGTTGATATGCTGTTGTCCCTTCCCTTGTGCAGATTGAGACGGAACAAAAGTAGAGTTCTCATCATCGTTCGAAGCAACAACCATGCCAGAGTCAGAAGCCATGGTTGCCTCCTTAGCCAGGCCTGATTCTTCCAGAGTGAGCATAGACCGAGCTTGATAAAAGAGACGAAGAGGATTACTCTGTCTGATCAACGTACCCACCCCACGATACGGAGCAGTGAGACCAGATACAAGTTGTAACACCAACCGGCTGTCAAACACCGGAGCCCCGACATTCTTCAACTGATCAGCCAAGGATTTCAGCCGTTGACAATATGCCGAAACATTGGAAAAGTTTTCCATCCTGGTGGTGGAGAAATCATGCTCCAAAGTCACCGCTCGAGAATGCTTATTATCCTGGAAGATATCACGCAAACGTTCCCAAGCCTCCATTGCCGTTGCATCAGGCTCAATGATAGTGTGTAACAGATCATTAGAAATTGTGGCATAGATCCACGACAAGACCGTGGCATCGAGAGTAGCCCACATGTCTGCATCTACCTCGGTCACCTGGGTCTCATCCGTCCCCGTGGTTGAAGAAGATGTGGTTGAAGCAAAAGATTCCTTTGTTGGAGAAGGAATGATGTGATGGAGAACTTTGTTCGATCGTGCATGAACCTTGAACAACTCCGCCCAAGTTGAGTATTGCACAGTTTCCATCTCGAGAATAATAGGAATATGATTCCTAATGTTAGATACAACAAGAGCAGGGTGAAAAGATTTAGAGTGAGACATCGTTGTTAACAGAGACAAGAGAAGATGTATAAGAAGAAGAAAAGGACGGAAAGTATAGCTAGGGCACAGCGGAAAATAGATCAAGAAAACCCTACTGATACCATGAAAGAATTCATCCGTCCCCTTTCTCATTAATCAAAGTAACAATATATACAACATACATCAGCACTATCATCTCCTACTTTACAGGAAACTAATTACCTAACAACAATGTACAGGGAGAGATTGTAGGCATAGATATAGATGACTAAATCTACACCAATCAATTAACAATTATCTACAAAATATATTCTATATTTAACAATAATGTAGTGGACCCAAATCTTTAACTTCGATACGAGAGTGAAGGCGACTGATTAGTACGGAAATAAAATTATTGTTGGTACCAATAATAATGATCTCGTCTATATAAAGAAGAATAATAGTTAGGCCATGAGACGACTTGTGTATACACATTAAAGTATTGCTACCACTTCTGAGAAAACCAATTTAACAAAGAAAGCTACTAAAACCATCAAACCATGTTCGAGGAGCCTTCCCGGGGCCATAAATGGATTTGTGCAAGAGAAAAATAAGCTTCGGAAACTGCTTATCGTGAAATCTTGGTGGTTGCGTCATATATACAACCTCGTTGAGAATGTCGTGAAAAATGCTTTTTTAACATCAAGCTGGCACCAATCATAATTAACTGCCATGGACAAGACTAAGCGGATAGTAGTTGATTTTACCACTGGGCTGAATGTTTTCTCAAAGTCAATGCCATGTTGTTGATTGAATCCCTTAGCAACCAAGTGGGCTTTATGCCTTTTAACCGTTCCATCACCTTTCTTTTTGACTTAAACACCCACTTATGATAATTGACATTTTATACCACTTAGAACGTCTTATAATGACTTGAATTGATGTCTTGAAATCAAGTATTTTGTGTATTTGATTCATTTTTTTAGTGTTTTGCATTTCATGGTATAACTTGTGTAATTAGGAAGATTTCATTGTAATAAGCCTAGGGAAGTAATTGGAACCAGTTGCGGGGAGTTGTGCGAAGAATTCAGCAAAATCAGGAGCAAAAAGTTGATTTTTCCAGAAGCAGTACAGGCGCCCGCCTGGGATGTGGGGCGACCGCCTGGAGGTGCAGGCGCCCGCCTGGGAGCTGAGGCGGCCGTCTGGGGTCATAATTTTGGAATCTGGATTTTTCTAATTAGACTTCTATTGGACTTCTGATGGTGCTGTTTCTTGTGGACTTTTATATAAACCTACTTGAGAGACGTTTCACAATATCAAGAAGCAACAAGTATCAATCAAGCAAGGAGCAAGGAGAGAAGATTAAGAAGACCGTTTTAGCACACCACAACGAAGAAGAGGAAGCGTACGTTATCTTATGATTCTTTTATTCTTTGTAACAGTGGATGCTAGTTTTCTTTACTTTGAACCTTAATAATCTTGTGACGTACTCTAGTTTTAATAAGTATTTTTATTAGTTTATATTATTGTGTTATTATCATGTTTTCATATGAACCCATGGTGAAGATGAGTTCTATCATGGGCTAATCGTGATCATGGGGTCGTAGCGGATTTACTATAGATTTCTTTAGTTAAGTGTTTAATACCTTGGTGTGTGATGATTGCACGATATCTAGCATAGGTTGTGCTTATTCGTCTTATGTGCGTCGCGAACATATAAGATAGCCTGTTAATCTCTTGTGAAGCGACAGTGAATCTTGAGATTTAGAACTTGCCATGCTAGCATAGGTTCATGTATTGTATGCATGATTAGTGGGTAACTCTAACCTTTTTACTTACCTTGTGTAATCATAATGAATAACTTGTGCTTAAATCGTTATGTTGTCAAATTCTGTAGACATATAGGGTCTCAACATAATTGATGCCTATTCAACTTCTATCTTAATTGTGAATGCTTGGTAGAATAATACTAGTGCAACGAAAGTTGGCTTTTATCAGTTTCGTGTTATTCGATTAATGTCATCACCGTTACATGCTAAGGGTAAAAATAATAACTATTGAATGAAGTAGTAATGAAGTTATGATCTCATGTGTGTTTAATATTGTTAATTCAAGTGTTAATTTAAGTGTTTTATTCTCGTAGTTAATCCTAGTTAAACATTAGGTAATCAACCTTAAGTGTTATTATCTTAACATTGGGAAGTAATCATACATTGGTGAGTAAGTGTTAATTGAACATAATTAGTCTGAGTCTCCGTGTGAACGAACTATAAATCATTCTATATTACTTGCGAACTCGTATACTTGCGTGAAATATTAGCGCATGCTTTGTGCCTAACAAGTTTTTGGCGCCGCTGCCGGGGACTCGGTGTTAATTTGTTTAGTTTATGTACTTGCCATCAGTGGTCATTAGGACTCATTGATTAAGACTTGTTATTTATTGTTTCCGGTTGTGTTTCAGGTACTCTAACGAGCGTTTATGCAAACACATTCTCGCACTCGCAAGAGGACTCTAGATACGGCTGAGGAAACAGATTCAGTTCTTGATATTCCGGAGAAGATAGATTTTGAAGATTCAGATAAAGAGAGTGAAAAGAAAGAACCGGTAATCACGGGTGATCATATAGTCCCAGCAGATCCAGCTCTTATGGACTTTTCTCGGCCTAAAATTGATGACATTCAGTCAAGCATCATTCATCCGACTATTCAGGCCAATACTTTTAAAATCAAGCCGGGCACGATTCAGATGGTGCAAAATTCTGTTTCCTTCGGAGGTGCTGCGACTGAAGATCCCAACATGCACATCAGAAATTTTGTCGAGATCTGCAGTACTTTCAAATATAATGGTGTTACTGATGAGGCTATCAAGCTAAGGCTTTTCCCATTCTCTCTGAGGGATAAAGCTAAGGACTGGTTACATTCTTTACCAGCTGGGTCCATCACTACTTGGGAAGATCTCGCGTAAAAGTTTCTGGTAAAGTTCTATCCAATGGCCAAGACTGCAGCTATGAGGAGTGCTCTTACTCAGTTTGCGCAACAACCAACAGAATTTATGTGCGAAGCTTGGGAGTACTATAAGGAGATGTTGAGAAAGTATCCACATCATGGTATGCCCGACTGGATGGTGATCACTGGGTTCTACAATGGTTTGGGGGCCCATGCTCGATGCAGCTGCTGGAGCCGTCTTGTGGGCCAAAAGCTATACTGAGGCCTATAATCTCATTGAAACTATGGCTGCAAACGAACATCAAAACCCAACTCAAAGGATGATGCCTGGGAAGGTAGTAATTATTTTGGAAGTTGATGCAGCTACAGCTATTGCAGCGCAGCTCCAAGCGCTGTCTATGAAGGTCGATTCTTTAGCCAACTATGAAGTCAATCAGATAGCTATTGTCTGTGAGCTTTGTGCAGGCTCTCATGCTATGAATCAGTGTTCTCTTGTTAATGAATTTGTTCAGTATGTGAACAATTATCAGCGACCGCAGCAGCCTGTGCCAGCTACTTATTACCTTAATAATAGAAATCATCCCAATTTCAGCTGGAGCAACAATTAGAATGCTGTTCAGCAACCATATCAGCAAGCTGTAAGTAAACAATTTAATCCACCTGGATTCCAGCAACCTCAGCAATATGCTCAAAGGCAATCATATCCTCAACAAGGAGGTGCTGCTCCACCTTCTAGTGCTGATTTCGAGGAGCTAAAGCTGTTGTGCAAAAGTCAGGTTGTTTCCATTAAGACCTTGGAGAATCAAATCGGTCAAATAGCCAATGCCTTGCTCAATCGACAACCTGTCACACTTCCCAGCGATACTGAAGTGCCAGGCAGGAAGGAAGCTAAGGAGCAAGTCAAAGCTATTACCTTAAGGTCTGGAAAAGTTGCTGAAGCTGAAAAAGCAAAAGATGGAGAAGCTGAAGTTGTAGATGAAGAAGAAAAGCAAAAGGAAAAAGAGGGGGAACCAAGGAAGACTACTGTTGAACACACTCTGCCTGAGGGTAATACAGGGGAGAAATAACTCTATCCTCCACCACCTTTTCCTAAGCGATTGCAAAAACAGAAGCTAGAGAAGCAGTTCGGTAAGTTTCTGGAGGTGTTCAATAAACTTCACATCAATGTACCTTTCGCTGAGGCTTTGGAGCAAATGCCTAGTTATGTGAAATTCATGAAAGGTATTCTATCAAGGAAGGTGAAACTGGACGATCTTGATACCGTTGCTCTAACGGAAGAGTGTAGTGCTGTGCTGCAACAAAAATTACCTCCAAAGCTTAAGGATCCAGGTAGCTTCACCATTCCTTGCACCATTGACAAGTTGTCATTTGACAAGTGCCTTTGCGATTTGGGAGCAAACATCAATCTGATGCCGTTGTCTATCTTCAAAAAGCTGAATTTGCCTGATCCAAAGCCCACCTACATGTCTCTATAATTGGCTGATCGTTCTATTACACACCCACGAGGCATCGTGGAGGACGTGTTAGTAAAGGTGGATAAGCTCATCTTTCCTGCAGACTTTGTCATTTTGGATTTTGAGGAAGATAAGAAGATTCCCATAATCTTGGAAAGACCATTCTTGGCTACAGGCCGTACCTTGATAGATGTGCAAAAAGGTGAACTTACTATGAGGGTGCAAGATCAGGATGTGACATTCAATGTATTCAATGTAATGAAATTCCCTACAGAAGATGAGGAGTGCTTCAAGGTGGATTTGATTGATTCTGCGGTAACTTCAGAACGTGATCATGTGCTAAAGTCTGATGCCTTAGAAAAAGCCTTATTAGGGGAATTTGACCGTGAAGATGAGGAAGACAATGAGCAACTACAATATCTAAATGCTTCTCCTTGGAAGTGAAAGCTAGACATGCCATTTAAATCTCTTGGTAATACTGATCTCGAGAATGCTGAGGGAAAGCTCAAACCATCTATTGAGGAAGCACCTACTTTGGAGCTTAAACCATTGCCTGAACACTTGAGGTATGCTTTTTTAGGTGATGAATGTACCTTGCCTGTTATTATTGCATCTGACCTTTCAGGTAGCGATGAGGACAAGCTCTTGAGGATCTTAAGAGAATTCAAATTGGCCATCGGATGGACTATAGCAGATATAAAAGGGATCAACCCTTCGTACTGCATGTATAAAATTCTGCTAGAGGAAGGTAGCAAGCCGACTGTTGAGCAACAGCGAAGACTTAATCCGATCATGAAAGAAGTGGTGAAGAAGAGAATTCTAAAGTGGCTGGATGCTGGAATCATATATCCTATTTCTGGCAGTTCTTGTGTGAGCCCCGTGCAATATGTACCTAAGAAAGGAGGTATTACTGTGGTATCAAATGAGAAGAATGAGCTCATCCCCACTCGAACAGTCACAGGATGGAGGGTATGCATGGACTACATAAAGTTGAATAAAGCCATGAGGAAGGATCACTTCCCTCTTCCATTTATTGATCAAATGCTTGACAGATTGGCTGGTCATGAGTATTATTGTCTTCTGGATGGCTATTCGGGTTACAATCAGATTTGCATTGTACCAGAAGACCAAGAAAAGACTACTTTCATTTGTCCATTTGGAACGTTTGCTTTTTGCAGAGTTTCTTTTGGCTTATGTGGTGCACCCGCCACTTTTCAGAGATGCATGATGGCTATATTCTCTGATATGATTGGAAATAATATCGAAGTGTTCATGGACGACTTCTCCGTCTTTGGACATTTGTTTGATGAATGTTTGAATAATCTCCGTTCGGTGCTCAAAAGGTGTGTGGAAACTAATTTGGTGCTCAATTGGGAAAAATGTCACTTCATGGTGCAACAAGGCATCATTCTTGGGCATAAAGTCTCTAGCAAAGGCCTTGAGGTGGATAAAGCCAAGGTGGGAGTCATTGAAAATCTTCCACCACCTATCTCTGTCAAAGGAATCCGTAGTTTTCTTGGTCATGCGGGTTTTTATCGGCGTTTCATCAAGGACTTCTCTAAGATATCTAAGCCGTTGTGTAACTTGCTCGAGAAAGATGTGCCTTTCAAATTTGATGATGAATGCTTGGCAGTATTTGAGACTCTCAAGAAGAGTTTAATAACTACAATAGTTATTACGACACCTGATTGGACAGAACCTTTTGAGATGATGTGCGATGCAAGTGATTATGCAGTGGGAGCAGTTCTTGGGCAGCGCAAGAATAATATCTTTCATGTGGTCTACTATGCTAGTAAGATACTAAATGGAGCTCAAATGAACTACACCACTACTGAGAAGGAGCTCTTGGCTATAGTTTTTGGTTTCAAAAAATTTCGATCTTATCTACTTGGGACAAATGTGACAGTATTCAATGATCACGCTGTCATTCGCTATCTGGTCTCAAAGAAAGATTCGAAGCCTAGACTTATTCGTTGGGTGCTCTTGCTACAGGAATTTGAGTTAGAGATCAAGGATCGAAAAGGTACTGAAAATCAAGTAGCTGACCATCTCTCTAGATTGGAGAAGCCCGATTCTACTTCACATGATAAGACATTGATCAATGAATCTTCTACCGATGAGCAGTTGTTCGCAGTTCAAGAGGAAGAGCCATGGTTTGCAGATATTGTGAACTATCTTGTGAGCAATATAATGCCTCCTAATATGGCTCAAAAGAAGAAGTTTTTGCATGAGGTGAAGTGGTACATGTGGGATGAACCATATTTGTTTAGACAAGGAGCTAACCAGATCATCAGGAGATGTATCCCATTCTGTGAGACGGAGGGGATATTACGAGACTATCATTCCACAGTTTATGGTGGACATTATGGTGGTGAAAAGACATTAGCTCGTATTCTTCAAGCAGGTTTTTTCTGACCTACGTTGTTTAAGGATGCACATCAGTTCGTTTTAAGGTGTGATCATTGCCAAAGAGTTGGGAATCTTACTAGAAAGGATGAGATGCCTTTAAATCTGATGCTTGAAGTTGAGGTCTTCGATGTTTGGGGAATCGATTTCATGGGACCATTTATCTCATCCTGCAATAATCAGTACATCTTGCTGGCAGTCGATTATGTCTTGAAATGGGTAGAAGTCAAGGCTCTACCGACAAATGATGCAAAGGTAGTATGAGTTTTCTTCATAAGCAGATATTCACAAGGTTTGGACCGCCACGAGTTATAGTAAGTGATGAGGGATCTCATTTCTGCAATCGTAAGTTCACTTCTATGATGCAGCGCTACAATATGAATCATCGTATTGCTCCTGCCTATCATCCGCAAACTAATGGTCAAGGTGAAGTGTCTAATAGAGAGTTCAAGCGTATTCTAGAGAAAGTTGTTTGTCCGTCAAGGAAAGATTGGTCTTCCAAGGTCGATGAAGCTGTTTGGGCTTATAGAACAGTATACAAGACTCCAATTGGGATGTCCCCGTTTCAACTTGTCTATGGTAAGGGTTGTTATTTACCTGCAGACCTTGAGCATAAGGCTTATTGGGCATTGAAGAAGTTAAACCTTGATCTAGATACAGCTGGGAAGAAGCGAATGCTTCAGTTAAATGAACTTGATGAATTTCGACTTCAAGCGTACGAGAACAACAAAATGTACAAGGAAAAAGTAAAAAGATGGCACGACAGGAAGTTATCTCCTAAGTCATTTGTACCGGGATAACAAGTTCTTTTATTCAATTCTCGTCTCCGACTTTTTCCTAGGAAAGTTGAAATCAAGGTGGTCTGGACCATTTATCGTCAAAGCTGTGTTTCCACATGGAGCGGTGGAGATTTTTGAGAACGATCCGGGCCAAGCATTCAAGGTTAATGGTCATAGATTGAAGCACTATTATGGGGATACGACAAACCGGGAAGTGGTTAGTGCCGTTTTATTGTCAACTTGATCGAACTACTCTACGTCAAGCTAATGACGTAAAAGAAGCGCTTCTTGGGAGGCAACCCAAGATATGAGACCATAGGACCCTTAGAATTCAGTACTCTATCCAAAAACATAAAAAAAAAGAAATCAGAAAATTGAAGGCAAATTTTTTTTTTTCAGGAGCCCTACAGGTGCCCGCCTGCTAGTTCCAGGCGGCCGGTTGCTGGCAGGCGCCCGCCTGCTGGTTCTAAGCGACCACCTGGAGACCGACTTTTTAAATTTTTTTCAGCCTTATAAAAAACCAAAAAAATTGAAAAATAAAACATAAAAACAAAATACCACCGTAGTACAACCCCTTTACCCACGATTTCCATCTCCCAATCACCCACAAACCCCACTCCTACTCTAATTCTAACCCTAATCTTACCCTATATATACACACATCCTCTCCATACACATCCATTATACTTTCAACACTTACAAACCCTTTCCTACACACAAACACAACTCTACAACTCTTATTCTCAGTTTCAATGGCCCCAAAGAGATCTCGAACTGTTGATAGCAACAACACCATTCCTACTGCTGATTCTTCAAAGAGTACTGCTGCGAGGCCCCGATTGGTGGATAGGGCTGTTGAGGAGGAGTATGCTAGGCTTCTGACTAAGCCGATTCTGAAGGAGAGGGGATTTTTACCATCTGGGAGGGATGGTGAGTTATTATCGATGATTGCAGAGAATGGTTGGATTACATTTTGCGAGTCACCGAAGGCGGTCCCGATGCGTGTTGTTCGCGAGTTCTATGCGAATGCCAAGGCCGACAAGAATGGGTATTCTGTTGTTCGTGGGCTTACTGTTGATTATCAGCCCGAGGTAATTCGCCGTGTTATTGGGAAGCAACAAACAAAGCCCCAGGAGGAGAATTGAAATGAGAAGACCCCCGAGGATTTTGACTCGGATTTGAATATTGCTACTCTCTGTCAGCCGGGCATGGTGTGGAAGTTTAAGACGGGATCCAATGAGTATCGTTCTTTCCCGGCTGTTGCGATTAACATGTATGCCCGTGCATGAAATGTCTTTATTTGTGCTAATATTTTACCTTCTTCGTATGCACATGATGTTACAATTGAGAGAGCCAGGTTGTTGTGGGTGATTCTGAATGAGGAGTATTATGTGGACCTTGGTGGGTTCATCTACCAAGGGATTTTGAAGTTTTTAAGGGGGAAGACGCATAACAACATCCCTTATGCCTCTGTTGTCATGAAGCTGTGTAAGGCAGTTGGAGTCCACTGGCCTTCTTATGAGCAGCTGCAGATACCGGCCGCTCCTATTGAGTCATCGACGTTGAATGCGATGCAGGAGTGGACGAGTGGAGAGCCCGAGGAGCATGGTTTGGGATATCGTCTTCCAGGAGGACGTTCAGCAGCTGGTGCTACGATGGCTAGGCCCAGTCAGGCTCATGGTGAGGCAGGTTCTTCTAGAGCCCAGGGAGGTGATGGTTCAGGGATGGCTGATGTCCAGTACAGGAGGCTTTCCAGGAGGATGGATGCGATGTATGAGTCGCAGAGTAGGTTTGCGCAGGAGCTCACCCTAACACTTGGGACTGCTTTCAGAGGCCTTAGAGCTGACATCCAGTGGCCCATCTTTGGTGAGGACTCTGCTTATCCGCCTCCTGACACTCCACCCTCTGAGGGTGGTGATGATGATTTCTCCGAGTAGGTATACCCTGTGTTCCTTTCTAGTACCTTCATTGGGGACAGTGAAGATTTTAAGTTTGGGGGTGGTAGTTAATGAACATATTTGTGTGTGTGTCATCTAGTTGCATATTCATGATAGTTTAGTTCATATAGTTGCATATTTTTTCCATATAGTTTTTATTTTATTTTATAGTTTTATCATGTCATTTAGCTCATGCATATACCATGATCCCTTTGTGTTGCTTTACCAATTGATATGTGATACTGATGCGAGTGTAGTGATAGCGGTAGAGTGATGTTGAATCTTGTTAGGTTGGCATGCATGCTAGAAACACTTGTAATTTCACTGAGTCTTAGAGTATGCTTAAGGACTAGATTGTTGTCATGATTTGATGGTTTTTGAGGTTAATCTATTGCTTATGCTTAGAATATATGATAGGCTCTTAATGATAAAAGGCATGAAAAGATAAAATTGGAATAAAATTGGAATTCATTGCTAGTCGTGGCTAGGAGTCAAATGGCTAGTAGCCGGCTCGTATTGTATGCGAGTAGTCTAGGGTTGAGCAAGATGGAGCGAAACGCACTTGCTCAGAAATTGAAAATTTTTTTGAAAAAAGAGAAAAAAAGTAAAAAAAAGAAAAAAAAGTATGTGTTTATGCATAATTGTAACACCCCCAGATCCGGGGTCGGGGATCCGGGTCGTCACGGTCTTTCTTTCCACAATATCACTTCACTTAATTAATAATAAATAACCTTATGTTGTGACCCCACACTAACACACACACCACAACCCGTTATAGTCTCAGAGATGAAAATAAGTACAAGTCTTTGAATCCACAATTTAAAAGTTATTACAACCCAAAACGATTACTTGATAAATTTACAGTTAATTGCCATTATCTGCCACAAGTTATAATTATACATAATTGATTCTCAAAAGTAGATGGTCTGATCTACAATAGATCTACCTCTGCAGCTATAGCAGCTACAACATCATCGGGAAGACGCGGGACGCTTCCCACGCGCTTGCGCTGGGTCTGCTGGAGTCTGGCCATCTTTCCTAACTGTTGTTGTGTGATAAAGAAATAAAGCAAGAGTGAGCCTTACAGCTCGCAAGATAATACATAGTGATAACAATAATATAAGTATCTAAATGGATACTTACTAAAATCTTTTACCAAGTGTAAGATAATTACTTACTAGATATAAGTAAAAACAAGGGATGAAGTTACCAAATACTTCACTATACTTATATCATTTATAAAGCTACTTGAACTACCACTGTTCAAACTATAAAGAGTTTTCAACAGTTCATCACATAGATGAGACTACAAGACAAGATTTGAATAAATTAAATCTTTGAAATTTTATTAAAGGAAATGAAGTCATGATATACTTCATTAAGTTCTGATATATATATATATATATATATATATATCCACATATACATCTTCTTTATACAATTTCCTGAAAACCTCTGTCATGTAAAGTATGAACATAATTGCAATATCCAATAAATTTGGAAAGGAAAAGAATTTGGCATAAACCAGATATCTTGCTGATCAGGCGAAGATACCCATAAGTAACCTTTTCTACCAGTAGATGGACGAATTCCCCACTGGTCATCACCCTGGTCTCAATAGGACCTTATGCTGGACTGCCACTCAGCCACTTATGCATTTGATGGACTCCCACTGAGCCACTTACACTATTATGGACGCCCACTGAGCCCATGTTGCTTATGCCGACTCAATAGATGGACTTACTTCCCGAACGTTGGGTAAGTAATCAATTCATTTACCAAAACTGCAACCGTGTTGCGAATATAAAATACACCACAGAGCCGGATCCCTCAGGTTTTCAGCGAGTATTTAAATCCCCTTAAAAAGGAAGTTCTTAAATATAAAAATGAGTTTTGGGATCCGCTCTAACTTTTAAAAATCATTTTGAAGACTCGAAAACACTTTAAAGAGTGTTTGGAGTAAAGCTGATTTAATGAAGTAAATCAGTCCCCAGAATATTTAGAAAATGTCTGATTATTATTATTTAAACAATATTCCCACAAAGAATAATCTTTATAAAATAATTGAAGTAGAAGTATTAAAACTTATACTTGAAATGAGTATTAAATAACCAAAGATATACTTATATGAAAGTACTATCTTTATTTGAATAATCGAAAATAAGTTTGATTATTGACACCTTATTCTTTAATAAAATAAAGAATATATCTCAGCAAATAATCGGAGTCATAGATCCTCAAATGAATATTCAAATAATATTCATTAATTAATATAAACTGAGTCATAAGCCCTCGAATAATATTCGAAATAATATTCAATAATAAAATAAAGTTAAAGTTATCGAATAAACCTTATTCGATTAATAGTTTTGAAAACTATGACCATATATATATAAGTATATATATATATATATTTATATCCATATATACAAAATCTACTCGGGATCCTCGACTCCCGGTTTTAGAAAATATTTCCACCTTTGGGTCCCTATACTAAGGGTATATGCAAATTACCGCTATCCTCTAGCATAGGTATTATCAACAATTATATATGGAAAGAATACGAAACAGGCATGCATATATATATACCATAGCAGCATGCTTCAATATATAACAACATTTGCTAATTAACCAACATGCATCTATCACAAGATAATGCAAATACATGTATTCATCACAACAACAGTTATAACGGGTAGAAAACTTGCCTGAGCGACTTGGGGTGATAAAAGGCTCGGGACGAGTCTGGTAACCTATAAACAACAAGTAAGTTGGAATTAAACCAAAGTAACATGTAAATCTATACTTTAACTAACTTAGACTCTAACGCTTATTCTGCGCTTACTGATTCTCTTAAGTCACTCGAGTACCCTCGGCTCCACCATTTTTAATAATTTAACCTTTACGAGTTTTAAGACGATTCCTTCGCGAGCGTCTTACCAACTGCCTAACACACTTACCATAAATGTTTCATACATTAATTAACCCTTTTTGGTCTTTAACCTATGTTTCAAAGTAAGGCGAGGGGAAAAGTTTCGTACGCGAAACGCCGTTACTTGAAATGGTCGTTTCTCCTAAACCGTGCATCGGAATCGAACGAACTACATATCAAAACGAAGCTCGTAACATGAGCTATCTAAACATGGCAATGGTCATAATCTAGCAGGGGGTTCTAGGGTCCTAATGTTATGCACAAAAACAGTCTAAAGAAAATCGGACGTTACGACGACTATGTTTACGCGATTTCCCAATTTTAAACCATTCAAAACCATCCCAATTCAACCTCAAATCCAACATACAACCAACATCCATCCTTATCACATCATAACAACCCCAACCAATTCAATTTAATCATTCATACTTATGCCTAAGCTTAACTTTAACCATACTTAAGTTCTTTTAATCAAAACCACAACATTTACCATTCCATTTCAATACCAATTCAATCCCAAACTCTAAATCACCAACATCAAGCTACAATATCATCCTACTAATCAAAATCATCTTATAATACATAGGAATCTAGGGTTTGGAGATGATATACCTTCCTTGAAGTGGTGGGAGGAGCTAGGAAGCCTTAAGAAGCTTTGAGAAGTCTTAGGAATGCTTGGATCTTCAAGGAAAACAAGAAAAATTTCAAGTTAAAAACTTGAAAACACTATTCATAGTCTTCTTCTTTGATTAAATGAAGAAGATGGAAAAGGAATTGATGGCTTAAACTCATGATATAGCCCTAACTAAGCATGAAGATGATTAGGGAATTAACTCACCAATTTAGGAAGCTTGGATCTTTGATTTTTGAATTTCCTTGCCTTTTGAATAGTAAAAAGCCGAGAGCTCTTCAAGAACAATGCCTTGGTTCTTTTTGATTTTGATGAAAAATGATTTTGCTTGGCTTGGTTGACTTGTTTTTGTGTTTGATTTAGTTAATTACCTTGTTGCCCTTGAATTTGTGTGGTTAAAAATCCACCACACCTCCTTCCTTCCCATGTCATGCCTATGTCATGTTGTGATGTCATCTTTCCCTCCTTGTCCTCCTCTCATTGGTTGGGTGACATCACTCCCTCTAATCCCTTTGCTTAACTTCCTAATCGTTTGCCTAATGACCGCTGATCTGTTATACGGTTCGCTTAACTTTCGTTTTCGTTTATCGTTTGAAGGATCATACCCGGGATCTTATTACTTAGGTTCCCTTAACCTTTCTCAATACATTATATTCCTTTTTATGATCCTCTATTATAATCCTTTAATTTAAATCCTTTTTATCTTGTTACCTTATACTCAATTCTCTCCGTATCTAGTGGATTTCCGGGAAAAATCCAAGTGTTCGGAAATTGGATTCTGACGATCTTTACATACACTTATATACCACATAGAGTACTAATAATATCCCAGAATATCCATAACAGAACCCCTACATAGTGTGGCGTGAAAAGTTTTCTCATTCAGCTAAAACACTATTCACAAGGGTTATAAAAGGTTGAAAATTTTGGGGGTTATTACCATAATTGATCACGAGTGAGCTCTTTGGTATTCGAGTTATTAAGTTCTTAGGGGACTTTGTGCCTAGTGACCTAAGGCCTTTATAGTCTGGAATCCGCTAACCTAACGCTCGCTAAATGGATGCCATTGTATAAAGTCTTTTGTGGACCTCACTCATTGCACGATCAAATAAGCATTTGTAATTTGTGTTAAATAAAAACATGATTCCGTAATAAGCTCCAGTGATCTTGAAGTGTTATAAGTCATTTCGTGTCTAGAATATATTCTTCGTATAATCTTGTAATTGTCTTGAGGATAATTGAGTTATGATAATTGATCTAGCATTCGCACACATCACGTTTCTAGTTGTATGTTAGCTTGCGAGATTTGATTGATCTTTAGTCACCTAATTGCATTTGTTGAGATGTCATGTGTTGGTTGGTTTAGTCATTGCGATCGGGATCGCTGCATTTCATGTAGTTTGCATTTATGCATGTTTTTATTTTATTTTTGAGTCTGTGACGCTTGAGGACAAGCATCGATTTAAGTTTGGGGGTGTGATAAGTGGCATTTTATACCATTTAGAACGTCTTATAATGGCTTGAATTGATGTCTTGAAATCAAGGATTTTGTGTATTTGATTTGTTTTTCTAGTGTTTTGCATTTCAGGGTATAACTTGTGTAATTAGGAAGATTTCATCGTAATAAGCCTAGGGAAGTACTTGGAACCAGTTATGGGGAGTTGTGTGAAGAATTCAGCAAAATCAGGAGCAAACAGTTGATTTTTCCAGAAGCAGTGCAGGCGCCTGCCTAGGAAGTGGGGCGACCGCCTGGAGGTACAGGCGCCCGCCTGGAAGCTGAGGCGGCCGCCCGGGGTCGTAATTTTGGAATCTGGAATTTTATAATTAAACTTCTATTGGACTTCTGACGGTGCTGTTTCTTGTGGACTTTTATATAAACCTACTTGAGAGACGTTTCACAATATCAAGAAGCAACAAGTATCAATCAAGAAAGGAGCAAGGAGAGAAGATTAAGAAGACCGTTTTAGCACACCACAACGAAGAAGAGGAAGCATACATTATCTTGTGATTCTTTTAATCGTTGTAACAGTGGATGCTAGTTTTCTTTACTTTGAACCTTAATACTCTTGTGACGTACTCTGGTTTTAATAAGTATTTTTATTAGTTTATATCGTTGTGTTATTATCATGTTTTCATATGAACCCATGGTGACGATGAGTTCTATCATGGGCTAATCGTGATCATAGGGTCGTAGCGGATTTACTATGGATTTCTTTAGTTCAGTGTTTAATACCTTGGTGTGTGATGATTGTACGATATCTAGCATAGGTTGTGCTTGTTCGTCTTATGTGCGTCGCGAACATATAAGATAGCCTGTTAATCTCTTGTGAAGTGACAATGAATCTTGAGATTTAGAACTTGCCATGCTAGCATAGATTCATGTATTGTATGCATGATTAGTGGGTAACTCTAACAATTTTACTTGCCCTGTGTAATCATAATGAATAATTTGCGCTTAAATCGTTATGTTGTCAAATTCTGTAGATATATAGGGTCTCAACATAATTGATGCCTATTCAACTTCTATCTTAATTGTGGATTCTTGGTAGAATGGTACTTGTGCAGCGAAAGTTGGCTTTTATTAGTTTCGTGTTATTCGATTAATGTCATCACCGTTACATGCTAAGGGTAATAACAATAACTATTGAATGAAATAGTAATGAAGTTATGATCTCATGTGTGTTTAATATTGTTAATTCAAGTGTTCATTTAAGTGTTTTATTCTCGTAATTAATCGTAGTTAAAAATTAGTTAATCAACCTTAAGTGTTATTATCTTGATATTGAGAAGTAATCATACATTGGTGAGTAAGTGTTAATTGAACATAATTAGTCTGAGTCTCTGTGGGAACGAACTAGAAATCATTCTATATTACTTGCGAACGCGTATACTTGCGTGAATTATTAGTGCATGCTTTGTGCCTAACAACTTGCAACCCACTATATTTATAACTTGGAAAGCAGAAACAAGAGGCATTAAACTCATCATGCATAGCGGCTTTCTAGTGAGGATATTTTGTTGCCTGCCCATAATTTGAAGGTTCAAAATTTTTATCTGATAGAACTCCTTGTAGACAAGTAGGTAGAGGATGTCTGTTGATTAGACTTGTATTTGGGAACCTTTATTATTATTTTTCCATCATGAAGACGGGTAACCATCTGATGTTAAGCACTTTGGAGGACTTATTATTGGCTATTTTGGCGAAAAGATGTGGAATTTATTACATTGTTAATATTGGACTTGGTGACCAATTAAAATCATCGACATGTGACAAGTTTGGTTGCTAGGTATAAGGAAATAAAACAGGTTGGTTGTATTGTGGGCCTAAAGACATTGGATCTTGCTGTTTTGTTACCGATCTGATATCTGGGATATATCGTGTAATTATTTTTGTTAATAAATATATATTATGCATGTTCAATATTTATTTTGTGAATTAATTGTTAAGTGGTATATGTATTTGGATGTTTAAAAATAATATCAATTGAGTATTTTAATTTTTATATGTCCAAAATAAAATATAGATAATTGTCATATCTTCCTATTTATTTTTATGTTGATTTATGATTTTATAGGAAATATATGGATTTTATAAATTCCTTTTCCGAAGTATTTATAAACTATTTTATACAATCGAGAACCCACCGACGTCACCTGTTTTTACATTTTTATAACCCGAAACTCTTCTGAGAACTCCTTCCTAACCTAATTGCAATATTCCGAGCATTTTCCATGTTTCGACTTTTTCGATCCGGTGTACGGTTTGTCCTGCGCGAGTCCCGACGCAATATTTTTGATACATTATTCGTTTCGGTAAATCAATAAAACTCATATTTTTGATAAATGGGATCTTTTTATTAAACTATTACAATTATCACCTCGTAATACGTGTAACCAGGCGCTGAGACCAAGACCGCAGTACAAATTGTACTGATTTGGATAATTATCCCGAAAACCAGTACCGTTTGGATCTGTTTTTTTATAAATAAATGTACTATTTTATATCCGGAATGATCCAATGGGATACTAATTTTCCGTAATTATAAATAGCCTTTACCGTATTTTATTTCGTACCGAAAATCATTTGCAAACAGTAATTATAGAATTTTACAGAGAAAATACTTATATTCATATAATCTTCTGAAAATCAAACCAGCTTTTGAAGGTGTTAGTGATCTCTGTTTTCAAAGCTCGAGTAACAAAATCGAAGGGTTTGTAGAGTACTATTAGATTCCTGGAACTCGTTTTACTGCAGAATCAAAGGTTGATTTTATATATTTTTATTTGTTTTCGAATTATTATGATTAAAAATATGAATTTTTGTACGGATGATTGTTTGAATGATTTGATGCTTGCATGTTGTAGAGATTGTTTTCCTGATGATTTTCATATATCATATGACTGATTTGGAGTTCAAGAACATGTTTAAAATTGAGTTTAATCTTCGAATTTTAAAATTAGGGTTTATAACTCGTATGAATGTTCTTAATTGAAATTTAGGGCTTTTTGTTCTAGGGGTTATTAGGTGTTGGAATATAGTGGGTTGTGTTCCTTATGAAATTTGCAATCGATTGGTGTATAGCTCGTTAACAGAGGATCCTTGAATCGAAGGGAGTAGTGTTTTGAAGTTTACGTCGGGTCACCGGAAACCGGCGAACTTCCCAGCCATTTTCCGGCCAACCCAAGGGTTATCTGTGAGATTTGATTGCAGGTTTATGTTCCTTGTGAATTGTAGATGTAATCTGGAGGTTGTAAAAGTGTGAAGGTGCCGGAGACGAGTTCTCCGGCGAACCCGTCATTTTCCGGCGGGGTGAACTGCGAAATTGCAGTTTAGCCCCTGTATTTTTGTAGGTGATGAAGTTTAGTCCCCCAGGTTTCCAGAATTTGCATATTTTAAAAAAATTCGTTTTAAATTTCTGGAAATTCCAAAAATTATTATTTTAATTTCCAAAAATTATTTTTAATTCAAAAATAAATCTGAATTAATTAGTTAATTAATTTTAGTTAATAATTAATTGATTAATTGGTCAATTAATTCAAAAATTATTGATTTAATTAATTATTAATTGATTTTAATTAATGATTTAATTAAATTTAATTATTTATTAAATATTTAAAAATTTTGAAAAATAGTTTCGAGCTTTAAAATATTATTTTAAATTGTTTTCAAGGCTCGATAATAATTAGAAAATTATTTTGAAGCCAGATGTGGCGAACCGAACCCTGTTTATTTCTTTAAAATTTATCCAACGACCCGTTTTAATTCCGAAAAATGTTTTAAAAATTATATAAAATACCCGAAAGCTTGTTTATGACCCGAGACTCCTTTATAAATGATATATCATTGATTGTTTGACGAGTTACGTGTTATATGTGACTTGTTGTTTGACTGTCGGTCTATATGTTCGGTGTTTACTTGTTTATAGCGTAACTTTCAATCCGTTAGTCGGATTTGGGTAAAACGAAGGGTAGATAGAAGTGTATACCGACTAGAATCGTATGAGTTGAGTATTGATAGATGCTTATGATATGTGAGCAGAAGAGGCAAGGCTTAGGAAAGGAAAGCAGATAGTCGAGGAGTAAGCCGGTTGTGATTGGAAGTTAGTGCAGTATAGCAAGCTAGTACCAGGCAAGTGTTCTGAACTTTCTCGAGATATATTATAATTGATTGATAGTCCTGTTTTATATTGCAAGTGCTTTGAAGCACTGAACCCTAAACCTTGATTCCAGTTGTTGATCTTTGAGCCGTAAACCTTATTCTTTCTGAACCATTGATGTTGTATACCCGAATACGAACCACAGATATACGATACTACCCCACAAATACATACAAACTAAATACCAACCACTGAATCAAATGACTTACATATTCAAACCATTGTACCCTATGCTTTGAAAAACCAAATCCTTGTAACCTTGAAATGTTGATTCCTTTGTTATCCAATTCTTTCATTACCTAATAGCCATTCTTTGAAATTGCCATATTGTTCCTTTGTAAAGATTGAAACCATCTCATTATTGAATATCCAATATTGTTTATGATTTTGGTTTATTTCTTTACATTGATTATTCTGTTATTATGTTAGAATTTGATTGTTTTATAAAATTGTGGACCAGATTCGTGGTCAGACCAGATTGGTGGTCAAGTTAGGCCAATGTGTGCCTTGGATCCAGTAATTAGAGCAGAGCTGTGTACTTTGCTCGGGGTTAGTGCATGACTGATCAGCAGCCTAACCTTGTTTTTTTTAAAATGAAAATATAATATCCAATTCTAAATCATTAATCATTGTTCACTTGATACCTTAACCTTTTTCACTTGATGATCATTATTCTCAGTCTTGTCATTGTGACTTGCTGAGCTAGTTAGCTCATTTGTGCGATGTTATTTATGTTCTTTTCCAGTTAAGAAGGAACCAGTTGGTAGCGAGGATCCCCAATCCAGTGCGAGAGCTAGGGGTCCAGGTTGATCGAGTTAAGCTATCAGACAGCTTTTGAGATAGTTTAAGTTTGTAAAAGTTTGTAATAATGTTAAATGTTCGGTTCTAAGTTTGAATAGTTGGGATTTGGACGTTTGTAATATATGTGTGTGTGTGTGGCTTGTTTACATACTTTAATCTGTTGTGGTCCGTGGTAGTTGGTAAGTAGGGTCACTGCATATTATTATTATCTTTATTATTGTTATAAGCAGGTTATAAAAAAGGTGTGTTTGTGGACCCCAAACTTCTGACCCAGGTTTGGAGGGTGCCACAGGTTTGGTATCAGAGCTACAGGTTATAAGTCACTGACACAAGCCTAGGTTGATGGGAATGGGTAGAGGGTTAGGATTAGAAGTAAGAAATAGAAAGATAGAACGTCGAGAGGTTGAGTGCGACAGTATAACAGGTATTAGTATAATTCGTGTTGTGGTTCGAGATTCTTATATTGCGATATGATTTCAGATAGCAGCGATGACTGACTCTTTCATCTCCGTACTAGATGATCACTCAGAGCCCTCAGTTGGAGGACCATCTTCAGATCCACGTCCTGTTGTTCCACCAGTGTTGGCTATTTTACCTCGACCTGTGTTGCAGCCCGTACCACTGCAGGCTATTCCACCCCCAGGCATGAGGCCACCTATCAAAGGACCTCCACAAGCTGATTCAGATTCCACTGGGCATTCAGTTGCGGGTGCCCCATTCCAGTCTACATTGCATCCTGTTTCTTATTACCGGTATGAGGCTCTTTTATTGGAGCGTGATTCCTTGTTGGCACAGATCTGAGAGCTGCAACATATCATCAGGATGACATATGTTGATCGTGGTGTGAGGGAGCTTCGAGAGGAGATTCATGTGACACGCAGGATTCTTGAGGCCAGGCTACACGGAGCTACATTACCTGGTCGAGGCCCTGATGCACTTATGGGCTAGTGAGGTGATGGAGGACTTTGAGAGGCTGGGAGGACCAGAGTTTCCTCGGAGTTAGAGACAAAGGCACAGTGATGGAGATGCTGAGCAGTGCTGTTGTGGTTGTTTAGTATGTATAGTAGTGTGTAGTATGTATCAGTAGACTTTTGGGTTGTATTTATAGACAAGATCTGCCGACTAGTGAGTAGGTTTGTTGTACCCTTTTTCTTTTAATTCCGAAGCGTCTTTTTTGTACTACCTAAAATGTTTGATCTATATATATCAGTACCTTTTCCTTTCTAGCATTATCATTTACATTACTACACCTGTTTTAATTTACTTTATTTGTTGCACCAGTTATACCCCTGTGATACCATATACCCTGTTCCCTTAACTGTTTATATTCTGGAAAGAAGCATGCAATTTACTTAGTTCAACTGTTACAACTGTTTTCAAAAAGAGATATTTCTGTTTTACAAAACTTTTCTTTTATGCAAAGGATTTGATTTAAAAGCTAAATAAGTTGTTTGATCCTTTACAGAAAGTGCCTCCCAGAAGAAATACCTGCACCAACACCCAGAATGAAGAAACCAACAACAACAATAACAACCAAGATGATAATAACCATAATGCAAACCCATGACCCATAGAACCAGCAATAGCCCAGATTCCCCAAATCTTAGCCCAACAAATAGTTCACCTGACTCAACAACAACAAAGACAAACCAATCCCCAGGTAACTTTCAAAACTTTTCAGGCGGTAAACCCACCAGAATTCAAGGGTTCCTTAGATCCGATTGAAGTGAATGTTTGGTTAAAGGAAATCGAGAAGTCATTTGCTTTAGTTAAAGTAAAGGAAGAACAGAAGGTGGAGTTTGCAAGTTATTATTTGAAGAATGAGGCCACCTATTGGTGGGAGACTGTGAAGACATTGGAAGGTACATATGTTATTACTTGGGAGAGGTTTAAGGAATTATTTTTAGAGAAATATTTTCCCCAGTTTGTTCAGGATTAAATGGAGCTGAAATTTTTAGAGTTAAAGCAAGGAAATATATCGGTAGCTGATTATGAAAGTAAGTTTGAGGAGTTGTCAAGGTATGTGATGTCATATGTAGATACTGACAGGAAGAAGGCCAAGAGATTCCAGCAAGGTCTGAAGCCATGGATTAGAGGGAAGGTAGCCATATTTGAATTAGTTACCTATGCAGGAGTTGTACAGAAGGCCATGATTGCAGAAACTGAGAGTGAGATGTCACAGAAGGTGTTATTCCCAGTGGACTAACAATGAGATTTACAGAAGGGGGGTTGAATGTAAATCTCAAAACTTTTTCAAGTTTTGAGCAATTTCTAAGGCTAAGTGTTTTTGAGAACAAGTGTGTGAATTGCTTGAAGCTAATACAGACATATATATATTCAAACACAAATGTAAAGAACACAAAGAACTTAAAAACTTTTCTGGTGGATTTGTTGTTCCACCAGAGATGTGTTATTTCAGAAAATCTGTGATTCAAAGAATTAAATCACAGCTGCTTCCTAGTACAAACTAGATGATTTTCTCTCTGGATTTTTCTAAACAGCTCTGGAAAAATTCTCTTCTAATTACTAGCTGCTACTTGGTTTATATATCACCAAGTTTACAAGTGAAGACAAAACTGTAAAATACAATTAAAAAGATTCTTCACATGTTTCTTCTTCATTTCTCTATCAAATGCAATTTAGGCTTGGCTGTAGATCTTTGAATACTTCCTTGTTTGTATCAGAATGGAAATGCTGCATTTTCTTGATTCCTCCTAGAGGCTTCCACATTCCAGTTTGTCTCTGTCAACCCATGTGCCTCTGTCAGCTTGTGAATTATCACTATCAACTGCTAATGAACTAAGCATCCGTTGAAGCTTTCATCCGTTGATGCCTTATCCGTTGAGGCTTTATCCGTTGAAGCTTTATCCGTTGATGCATTATCAGTTGAAGTCTTTATTCGTTGAAGCACTTATCCGTTGATGGATATTATCCGTTGAAGCATTAGAGACATCCGTTGAAGCTTTGTTTCTTATCCGTTGAAGGTCTTCAATATCCGTTGATAATTCTTCACTTATATAAAATTACAAGGCATGAAATATTTACAATTAGCCCTCCTATTTGCATATCCACTAGTAGTCAACATGACTGATAATTTCCTACAACATCTAAGAATTACAACTTGAATCCAGAAAATGAAATGTGCTACAATACTAAACTTATTGCTAAGTAAAGCTACTCCTTCAACGGATAGCCAAGATGGTCTTATCCGTTGAGGCTACAAACACTAGAGTTCTACTTATGTGTTTTGTTTAACTTATCATCAAACTAATACACATATTCCTAACAATCTCCCCCTATTTATGTCTACTAAAACTGTAGGCATAAATTTGGGTTTAGCTTGATGATAACAAAACACTTGACAAATATATAAACTGTAATAAAGCAGAAATTCAAAAGTGCTACAAAAATGTGTATGCTGAGATGGAATTGAAGAATTACATTGTTTCCAAGGGTGCTCCTTTAGCCTGAGCAGATTAGTTTCTTTTCCTTTGATTCCTTGTTTTCTTTCCTAGCCTCCTGTCATTCTCCTCTATTTGAAGTTGAAGTTGTCTGTAGAATTCAGCTTCATCTTCTTCATTGATGTCCAACTTAGATTGCATATCCTTGAGAGTTTCATTACTGGCAATCTTGAGCTGATCTTCAATTCTGAAAAATCTTCTGACTCCTTTGTTGTCTCTGAACTCCATCAACCAATGAGGTGATTTGTGAACTGTAATTCCTCTTTCTTGAATGAGTAATGTTCTAGGCAAAGCATTGGGCTCCCTCCAAGTTTTCCTTATGTTGACTATCTTGTTGAGAATCTCAGTCTTGGCAGTCCTGGTAAAGCCAGAATCCCTTTGTATGGCTGAGTAGACTCTAATCAAGGTAGACTAGCCTTCATTCAGAATTCTGTAAAGAGGCCAAGTTCTTTCCCCATCTCCTTTGTATTTGAACACTAGTCTTTCTGGTAGCTGTCTGTAGGTAGCTATTCCCCTTACTTCCTCCAGCTCATCCAGATAGAGTTCAATGTCTGAAAATTCTTTTATGTCACAGATGTGAACATAATCATCCTTAGAGGCTTGAGGCTTAGGCTTAGGCTTCTGTGTGAATTTGATTGAGGCTTTAGAGGGTGTTGATTTGATTTTTCTTTTCTGCTTCTTTGATGGTGGAGAAGAGGTTAGGAAGGTGGGTAATTTGATGGTGTCCCAATCAATTGGTTCCTCCTTGGGAATGATTGTTTCACCATGAATGTTCATGAAGGGGTCAGGCATAATGGGTTCAGGAATAGAGGGTAGTGGTTTGGATTTTGATTGGGTTTCTTCAGTCTTATCTACCATCTTTCTCTTTGCATTGGCCTTCTTTCTGTTCCCTTTCTGCCATTCTTCTCTTTCCTTACTTCTCTCTTCCATATCAGTATCAACCATGTCCCCCATAGCTTCATCTTCACTTTTGTCTTCAATTTCTTTTTGTTCTTCAGTTTGACTTGACTTTAGCTGTTTTTCAAGCTTTGCTTGTGCTCTTTTGTCAGCCTTTAGCTGTTTGGCTTCTTCCTTCAACCTTCTGGTTTCTTCCCTCTTGGCTATTGAGAATTTGGGATGTCCTTGCATCACACATATGCTCTTTCCCTCTCTGAAGATAATAGCCATGTTCCTCCTTATAGCCACATCCATGGTCTCTTTGAGCTTTGTGATACTTCTACCCAAAAGCTTGTCCTCATCAGACTTTGGAAGAGGAAAATCCACTTCTTTCAGAGGATTCTTTGTAGAGTCCTTAATGGATCTGTTGTTGGGCTTGAGAACCATAGGTTTCAGATCCTTGGAAGAAGTCTCTCCAACCTTATTCCTCCCTACTGGCTTGAGCTCCATAATAATTGATTCCACTTTTGTGCTATGCTTCACAGATTATGATTAAGAAGTTGTAGAACCAAAAATTTGTTGCATCTTTTCATCAATCTTCTTCCTTTGCTCTTTGACTTGTAATTCAGCTGCTGCTATCTGGATTAGATCAATTCCATCAAGCTTTCCTTTGATTTGAATAATTGGAGAAGTGGTGATGGCAGGAACTAGCACTTGAGAAATTTGAACTGTTGTTGATGGCTCTCCTTCCCCTTCCCCTTTATTCTCCCCCTTTTTGTTATCATCAAGGGTAGGGGTCAAGCCTTGTGCTTTTGCCAGCTGTATGAGTAGATTTATTTGAGTTTGTTGATTCTGAAGAATAGTGACCATAGAGTCTTCAATGATCTGAACTCTGGTTTCCAATCTGGCCAACCTCTTGTCAGCATCAGATTCTTTCCTCAGTCTCCCCAACAAATCTTGCATGGTACCATAAGGTATGACTGAATCCAACTTCTCAGCATTGTAGGATTTCAGATCAGCAATGTCCTGTTTGAGCTCATCCACACTTAGATTCTGTTTGAAATGCTACAACTAAAAGAGATGCAGAGATTCCAGATGAGCTTGAAGTATTGCCTTGGTACCAGCACCTGTAGTCTCCTGAAGGGCCTTCTGAATTATCATGACTTGTCTGACCAAAGTGACACCAAACTCTCCTGGTGTTGATGCTTTTGCCCATGCCCATTCAGGAAGATCTGGAACAGAACTTGGGCCTGCTACTCCCCCTAAGTTCATGCTCTCATCCAAAGAATCAGAGTCATCATCATTAGAATTTACTCCAAATTCTTCAGATGGCTCTCCAGCTTGAGAAGGCAGCCTGTTAACAGCAGCTTTATCTCTGAGAAGAGATTCTGAAGTGTGTACAATGTTTAATGTCTGTTCTACCTCCACATTACCCTGAGCAGCCAATAACTGATAGGCTGAAACAGGATGAGTAAAAGTGTCAGCATCCAAGGAAATGTTATCAATTACAGCTTTGTAATGTTGCTGAAATTCCTTTTCTGCATCATCCACTTTCATTGACTCACTAGCAATGGCTGGATCCACCCTTATAGCTTCTGTACCTGCCTTTCTCTCATTTTCTCTATTTTCTTGCATCAGGGGCTCCCCCTGGCTCACACACACCCTTACACCCTCACCCTCACCTTCTAAGGTGGCACTCCCCTCACTCACTTTTGCCATGCTGGAAGAAATAGCATGCATATGGTGACTCAAAACCTCTCCTTTTGCCTGGGAGCAACCCAGCCTCTCACTCAAAAGATCACTCCCTTCCCTCAAACCTAAAAGTGATTGTACAGTAACCATGTCCTCTACAGTTGGAATTGTTTCTGTTATGTGTGTAGAGACCATCAACAGATAGGGAGTATCCGTTGAAGTGGAAACTGATGGTATCAATGGATAACTGCTATTAAGCTTATCCGTTGAAGAACAACCACTTGTCAACGGATGAGAGATATCCGTTGAAGAAGGAAAAGATGTAGATATAGAAAGTGACATAATTGTTGAATCTGTGTGAATTGATTTTAAGTGTGGTGACACAGATTCTTCAACTACATATGAAAGAATGGGCTGATGATCCAACTAAAAGATGATGATCATCAGGTTTTGAGTGGGGCTCCTCCCTGAGTTTTAATGAGGGAGAATCAGGAATTGATGTGAATATCATATCCACATCCAGAGAGGGTGATGGAGAGTTTGATGATTGGTGTGTTTCTATTATGAGAGAATGGGGCTGTGACTCCACATTTGCTGGAATCACATCAAGCTGAATTTGAGAAGGCTCAGATACATGTGGATGTATCTGTGCTGTGTGTGCCCCTTGTGTGGAAACTAGGGTCTTGGCCTTCTTCTTCCTTGGAAAGGCTTTAATTGGTGAATGTGTGGCTTCAGTGTCCCTCCCCCTTTTGTTCTGTGTCCCTGGTTGGGGACTATTTTCAATAGTTACATCCTTTTGGGAGGATGCAACTAGGGATGTGTTAGACTCCTTTTGAACCACCACAGTCTTTTGAGAGACTGTGGCTTGGCTGGCTTGGGTACCACTCACCTCTCCCACCTTATCCTGGGGGGTTTCTTGATGTTCACCCCTCCCCTCACCACTCACACCCTGTTCACTCCCTTTAGGGTTTATGGTAGTTGTTACAACTGTTGTCTTTTGAGAAACAACAGAGGTAGTTTTCTTTGACTTGAGTTTTGAAACTTTAGTTTTGGTGGCTTTGGTAGGAACCTGTTTGGATAAAGACACGGATTCCATGGCCACACTAGAAGGCAAAGAAACAATGGGGTTGGAAATAGTAGGAGTTATAGAAGTGTTTACCTCACTTAGTTGTGGTGCATTCATGATTGGCAAATATACCAATGGCACCTGGCTGTTGAGGTTCATTCTCAAAAGGTCTGCAAGGACCCTTTTCTCTTGTGCCCAACATTTGAGTTTATTATTCTTATTTGATATAACCAATCCTTCAGTAACATGGTTAGCCAATAACATAAAAAATCTAGCATAGTAGATGTTATGTGGTCTATTAGCTTTGTTACCTGATCTGGAACCTAATTCTAGCATGACACAGTTGCTAAAATTAAAGTACCTATCAGAAACTAGCATATAAAGCATATTAACAAGAGATGAAGTTATGGCATCAAAATTGCTAATCTTCCCAGAGAAAAGCTTAATAAAGGCATCTCCAAGAAAACTCCATTCTTTCCTAAGGCCTTTCCTTCTAATGCTACCTAAACTAGCAGAATCAAAAGCATAGCCTATAGAATCTAACATAGCAGATACATCTTTATCAGTGTGTGGTGTTATGGCATTATTCTCAGGCAACTTAAAGCAAGACTGTATATCATCACAGTTAATGCAATAATCCTTACCTTTGAGAGAGAAGGCAATAGTCATATCTGTGGAGTTGAACTCTGCAGTTGTCCAAATCTCCTCAATCACCTCACAGTAGATGGCTGGGGCTTCCAGCATTGCAAAGCTCAGTTTACATTTTTTGATGAAGTCCATCATCTTGTGATAATCAGAATGGGCTTCATTCTTTTCAACCAAGGCTACGAAATTATTCTTTTCATAGACAAATCCTGTTTGAGACATAATTTTGACTACTGGTGCCATTGTTGTGAGTAGAGGTTACAGAGAAAAGCTTGAGAATTTTGGGAGAGAAGGAGAATGAAAATTGCAAGAAAGCGTAAAGTGAAAATAAGAGTTCTATGGGCTTTTATACTTTCTTGAATTAAAACGTAAATAAAATGATACTTTTAAGTAAATTACAGCCGTTCAAGAATAAATAAAACTGTAGAAATTCTAAACTGCCTTTAAAATAAATACATACAACAGTGTATATCTGTATCAACGGTTAAGTAAAGAAATCAACGGCTGTGACTTACTGAAAGTAACTGATGTGACACTTCAACGGATAAGGTAAATAGTTATCCGTTGATGACCAACACTATTTTATCCGTTGAGGGATAAAATTACCAGAAATGTATTTGTCTTTCAACGGATAATGAACATCCGTTGATAGAACAATTTTGGCTTTCAACAGATAGGGAATATCCGTTGATAGGATAAGTCTTACTTAAAGCCAACTTTGTTCTTGCAGCAAATTCATTTCAGGCTTCAAGACAGATTATATAGAGGACATAAATTTATGAATAATTAAGCATACCTAGCTCACTTACTAATCTTGTGAATGTTGATTCATCAAGTGGCTTGGTAAATATGTCTGCAATCTGCTTTTCACTTGGAACAAAATGAAGTTCCACTGTACCTTTCATCACATGTTCCCTAATGAAATGGTACTTGACGTCAATGTGCTTGGTTCTTGAGTGCTGCACTGGATTTTCAGTAATGGCAATGGCACTTGTGTTATCACAGAATATTGGAATTTTGTCAACAGTCAAACCATAGTCAAATAGTTGATCCCTCATCCATAGTATATGTGCACAGCAACTACCAGCAGCAATGTACTCAGCTTCAGCTGTTGATGTAGAAACAGAATTTTGCTTCTTGCTGAACCATGACACAAGCTTGTTCCCTAGAAATTGACAGGTGCCAGTTGTGCTTTTCCTGTCTATTTTACAGCCTGCATAATCTGCATCTGAGTAGCCAATTAGATCAAAACCAGACTCTCTAGGGTACCAAATTCCTAGATTTGGAGTCCCTTTGAGATATCTGAAGATTCTTTTAATAGCCACTAAGTGAGATTCTTTAGGGTCAGCTTGAAATCTAGCACAGAGACATGTAAAAAACATTATATCAGGTCTACTAGCAGTTAAATATAAAAGTGAGCCAACCATGCCTCTATAACTTGAAATATCCACAGACTTTTCAGCCTTGTTTAATTCAAGCTTGGTGGCAGTGGCCATGGGAGTTTTTGCAGATGAACAATCCATTAAGTCAAACTTCTTTAAAAGATCGTAAATGTATTTGGTTTGACTAATGAAAATTCCATCACTAACTTGTTTAACTTGTAAACCAAGAAAATAAGTTAGCTCTCCCATCATGCTCATTTCATATTTACTTTGCATTAACTTAGCAAACTTTTTACAAAGCTTATCATCTGTAGATCCAAATATAATATCATCTACATAAATTTGAACAAGTATTTTAGAGCCATTAACATTTCTAAAGAAGAGAGTTTTATCAACAGTACCTCTTGTGAAGTGATTATCTAGAAGGAATTTTGACAAAGTCTCATACCAGGCTCTAGGTGCTTGCTTTAGTCCATAGAGTGCTTTCAACAGATAATACACATAGTCTGGAAAGTTTGGATCTTCAAATCCTGGAGGTTGGCTTACATAAACTTCTTCCTCCAATTCCCCATTTAGAAATGCACTCTTGACATCCATTTGATAGATTTTGAAATTGGCATGGGCTGTATAGGCTAGAAAGATTCTGATGGCCTCAAGTCTGGCAACTGGAGCAAATGTTTCATCAAAATCTATTCCTTCTTGTTGAGAATAGCCTTTAGCAACCAATCTGGCTTTATTCCTTATGACAATGCTATTTTCATCCATCTTGTTTCTGAATACCCATTTTGTGTCAATAGAACTCTTGTTCTTTGGCTTGGGTACCAGCTTCCATACTTTGTTCCTTTCAAATTGGTTTAGCTCCTCTTGCATTGCTAAAATCCAATCTGGATCCAATAGAGCTTCTTCCACTCTCTTAGGTTCCTCCTGTGATAGAAAGCTACTATACATACATTCATCTTGAGTAGCCCTTCTAGTTTGCACTTTAGATGTAGCATCACCAATGATCAGTTCAAAAGGGTGATTCTTGTTCCATTTCCTTTGAGGTGGTAGATTAGCTCTATATGAGGTTGCCTCAGTATTGTCATGATGTGAGATAGAATGTTGATTGGTTGAAACTCCCCCTGAGTTGCTGATCCTTTGAAAGGAATTGGGAGCTCTATCAACTGATGAAGTGAATTGATTATCCGTTGACAGACTGTGATCAACGGATGCTTCATTATGAAATTCAACGGATGATGCACTTTGTCTTTCAACGGATGTTGCATTGCTTCTTTCAACGGAAGCTGAATTATGACTTTCAACGGATGCAGCATTCTGTGCATTATCCAAAGGCAGATTCTGAATTTTTCTTAAGATGCCTTCTTCATCATTCTCATCTTCACTATCATCACAATATATCTCAATGTTATCAAATTTGAGTCCTTCATGATGTCCCTCATCTGTTAGTCCATCAATCTTTTTATCATCAAACACAACATGCACAGATTCCATGACAACGTTGGTTCTTAGATTGTAGACCCTATATTATTTTCCAGCAGAATAACCAAAAAATATTCCTTCATCAGCCTTTGCATCAAACTTTCCTTTGTGATCAGATTGATTCCTTAAGATGTAACATTTGCAACCAAAGACATGCAGAAAGTTTAAAGTTGGTTTTCTTCTCTTGAATAATTGATAGGGAGTCATGCCTTTTGCCTGGTTGATTAGAGAAATATTCTGAGTGTAACATGCACAGTTAACAACCTCAGGCCAAAAGTAAGTTGGGAGTTTTGACTCTTCAAGCATTGTCCTTGCAACTTCAATTAGTGATCTGTTCTTCCTTTCCACCACACCATTTTGTTGTGGGGTCCTTGGAGCTGAGAACTCATGCATGATCCCATTTTCTTCACAGAACAACTTCATGGTTGAATTCTTGAACTCAGTTCCATTGTCACTCCTAATATTCCTTACTTTGAAATCAGGATGATTGTTGACTTGCTTGATATGATTGATAATGATTTCACTAGCTTCATCCTTTGATCCAAGAAAATAGACCCATGAAAACTTAGAGAAATCATCAACAATCACTAGGAAATATCTTTTCCTTGAAATTGACAATACATTGACTGGTCCAAAAAGATCCATGTGTAGCAGTTGTAATGGTTCATCAATTGCAGATTCAAGCTTCTTACTGAATGATACTTTCTTTTGCTTTCCTTTCTGACAAGCATCACACAGTCCATCCCTTGTGAATTCCACTAGAGGCATTCCTCTAACTAAGTCCTTTTTGACTAGATCATTCATTGTCTTGAAATTCAAATCGGACAACTTCTTGTGCCATAACCAACTTTCAACTGCACTTGCTTTGCTGAAAAGACAAGTAATGGATTCTACGTCTGTAGAGTTGAAGTCAGCTAAGTACATATTCCCTTTTCTAACTCCAGTTAGAACCACTTTATTGTCCTTTTTACTTGTGACAATACAGGCTTCAGAATTGAAGGAAACAGTATTCCCTCTGTCACATAGTTGACTGATGCTCAATAAGTTGTGTTTGAGACCATCAACCAATGCAACTTCATCAATGATGACATTTTCTTTTGAAATCAAGCCATATCCCATAGTGAATCCTTTGCTGTCATCTCCAAAGGTTATGCTAGGGCCAGCTCTCTCATTAAACTTTATGAGCAGGGTGAAATCTCCTGTCATGTGTCTTGAACAGCCACTGTCCAAGTACCATAGATTCCTTCTTTTTCCCCGCACACAACAAAATCAATCAAGTTGATTTTGGTACCTAAGTTTCCTTGGGTCCAGCCTTGTTAGTCTTTTTCCTAGACTTCATTCCTCCTGCATCTTTTGACTTAGGTAACTTTGGGTCAACCTTGATCTCAGATGTGGTTGGTTGAAGTGTAGGGTTAGTCACAAAATCTTTTAGCACATTTGATTGAATTTGATAAGGCATAGATTGTGCAAACATGTTATTCCACATAGGCATATTGTATGGCATTTGAGGCATACTAAATGCAGTAAAATAAGGATTATTAATATATGGCATGTTTGCAAAATGTGCATGGGGATTCTGATGAGACATAACAGGCATGGCATGCAGAGGTGACATAGACATGTTAGGCATGGAGGAATTTGAAGACATGGGAGCATTTTTAACAGATTTGCAATTATCAGATAGGTGATTAACACTTTTACAATGCACACAGCTTTTTAGATTTTGTTTTAGTTTCCTTCTTATCCTCAACCAACTTAAGCCTATTTTTCAGCTGATCTAAAGTCATGTGTCCTATATTCACCTTACTGACATCTTTGGATGTGCTAGCTCCTTCTTTGACAAAGTTCTTGAGAGTTGAATCATTCTTCTTATTGAGATTTTTATTTTTAAAATTACTTGCCTGTTTTAATTGATGAGCCTTCAACGGATGCTCCTTTTCTTCCTTCGACGGATAACTTTCATCATCCGTTGATTCCACATCCGTTGACAATCCAACAATTAATTCTAACTCCTTTTTGTTTTTCTTCCAGGCATCCTCACAGAATGATTCAATTCCCCGAACCTTGGCAATCTGAACGCTAACATCCCTAGATGTTTTTCAGGCCTTGATTACCTCTTGCTCACTTTCTAACTGTTTAGAAAGAATTTCTACTTCTTAACAGCTTCTTCTAGTTCACTTTCAACAGTCAAGCATTTAAGTTTAATCTTTTCAGCTCAATTACCTGATTCTCTAACACAACATTCCTATCACTTAAAAACACATTATTCTCTTTGATCCTAGTGTTTTCTTTAGCTAGTGATTTAAGGGAAACACGCAAATGATATAATTCATTGGACATATCATTTATGGCTTCATTGCATTCATGTTTAGAAAGCTGAGAGAGATCAGTAGTAATTACCTGGTTGCTTGATGAACTAGTTTCATTTTCATCAGAATTAGCCATCAGGGCTAGGTGACATATTCCATATCATCATCTTCATTGACCCCATCTGCTGCCCAATCATCTTAAGTGAGAAAAGCTCTTTCCTTTTGTTTGAGCAAATCAAAATACTTCTTTTTATAATCAACTTGCTCAAATTTCTTTTTATCAGAGGTTGGCTTCCTACACTCACTTGCAAAGTGTCCACTAATGCCACAGTTGTAACATTTGAACTTTGATTTGTCCACCATGTTTTTGTTTGGCTTAGTGAATTTTGTATTTTTCCTGAACTTCATCTTTGCAAACCTCCTGGACAGGAAAAGCCAGATGTTCATCAATATCATCAGAGTCATCCTGACTGGAATTGTCTTCATCCTCAGTTACTTGCTCCTTTACCCTTGCTTGATTCTGATTTGCTTGTGCCAATTTTGAGACTTGGCATTGTCTTTTCCCTCATTCCTGGCTTCAACCTTCTCACTGTCAGCTACAAGTGCACTTCCTCC